>NW_016690318.1:1322294-1399794 GCF_001604755.1 Lepidothrix coronata
AGTCTTTTTTTTAATGGAAGTTACTTTAACTGTTCTACTTCCCCTTTTTAGTTTCTTTAACCTAGCAGTGTCATCTTTGGCTAATCCAAGCTGAGCAATTTATTTCCTAATCAAGTTTCCATCTAAGTCTCACAACTAGAAATGCAAGTGATAAGTATATGTGTGCCAAAAATATAGTTAGCTAGTTACTTTATAGGTAGTTGAGATGGAAGAAATATATATATATATATATATATACATACATATATGTAGATACATTTATTGGTAGGGCATAATTGTAAAATAATCGTATATAATCTTCACACTTAGTAAGTGAAAATCAGCATGGGTATTACAAGCATCATTTCTTTATTACCAAATGTAAAATCTCAATACTGACCTGAGATGCTGGTAAGTTTCCCTGTCAGTTTTACTGCACACTTGATCATTCCATAACAGCCAAAAAGGGTGGATGCATTATGGTTTATACAGAGTCCAGATTCATATGTTATGTCTAGAGTCACATGTAAGTACCAGTAGAAGGTGGAATGAAATAAATTAATCTTGTTAAATAGGGCATATATGAAAAGTCTATCCTAGTTACTGTATATAGGATTAAACTGTCATTCCAGCAGCTGGCAAAGCTTGTTAATCTAATACTTGGAAATAATCAATACAGGTATTAGTGTAAATAATCAACTGCATTTAGAAGTATTATTGATAACCAAAATGCCATTTGCTATTTTTATTTGGTTTTATTGTATTTAGATTGTAATTTAACTACCATCTAATTAGTTTTAACTTAGCTCAATTGGAAGTAGCAAAACCTACTTATCTAATAAGTGACACATGTCATAAAGAAACATACAACCTCCTTATTTCCTCTAGGTCAGTCACGCATGAACTAGTGAACTGAATTTTTGTTTCCCTACTTTTTTGAAGGAAACCAATGCAATTGAATTTGTCCTTTCCCCCTCCCCAAATCAAAACACAGAGACAAGCTTTTTTTCCCCCTAGCTGTATTCTTAACTGTTAAAATATCCTGAAGCACTTGATCACATTGCATTTTCATTTCCAAGTCATGTGTTGTATTAGTGAAGTGCACGTGTTCCTGATTTGAGCTGAAAATTCTCAGTCTGTTTAGCAGAACACTAGGCTGGCACAAACAAGGTCCTTGCTAGGTCAAAGGCCTGAAGTTGACATCTTTCTTAAATCTTACTTTCATGAAAACGTGAGAAGCACAGGTCAGGGCAACTAGCTGATGGCATTGCCTCTTACAACTGCTGATTAGATTAGCTCAACATTTATCAGCTACACAGATTCTAACACTTAACCTTTTAACTGAAGAGTTTTGATGTATCCTTATTTTTTAATGAGGGTATTATTGTCCCAAAGTGTCCCTTAAAGCTAAAGGTTTCTTCTCCCATTTAACTGACTAACAGGTTTTAAACACCTTATAATTCAAAGTGTGGTGTTTATAATTGTGCTTTGTTTTGGGGGTAAAGATTGAGTAATTTTGCTCTGGAACAGTGTTTTTCTAAGTAGTAGTATTTTATCTGTTCAGTTCTAAGATTTTAATTATATCTGTTCCATTTACCTGGATTTCAAGATATAATTTATACTTGGCTTGAGTGCTAGTTGTTTTTTATTCTAAATCATTAACTGACAAATATTTACAAATGGAGTTCTTCTAAGAAAATATGCAGTAAGTTTCTTCTATGGATTTACCTGATTATCTGTTACTCATTCTGAGTATGGACCCTTAATCACCTGAGTTTTGAAAACTAATTCCCATCTTTACAAGAAGCAAAGGTGCCCGTGATTCCACATCTAGCAGTCTAGATTCAAGGTTTTCCTTCTCTATTGGAATTTGGGGGCTAAAAATGTTATATTTTGTCAGTTACAAGTGTGGGCATTACAAAGCACTGGAACAAGTACTGTCACCAGAGACCTGAGCTAATCCTGAATTTACAGATTGATTGGAATAGTTGCAGCTCTTGCTGTGAGAAACCAGCGGACAGGTAGCAAACTACCGTGATCATGGCAAATGCAAGATGATACAATTTCTGTGTAGGCAACACTGAGATCTCAGTGCCATACTGAGGTGATCTGCAGGTAGCTGGGGACTGTGGGCACTACTCATCTGTGTTGGGGTCTTCCAAGTCTCCGGAATGGCTGGAACAAATTGCTGCAGTGGCAAACCGTGACTTAACACTTGGGATATCGATACCCTACATATAAAGAAAACTGAAATAACACTGTGAGTATTCTCTAGTATAGTATCTACAAATGATATAATATCAACAAGAGGAAATAAAAGCAGTTGATCACAAGAAGTTTTTCCGTACGACTTTTACCTGGGAATGTTTCTGTTAGGTAGTAACATTAACTAACTTTTGTCCACCGTGGTTTAGTTTTGTAAATCCTGACAGCCAGTTATTGAGCAGCTGGGGCAGAGAACTTATTTACTGCCCTTTGACTCCAGATTCAAGAGTCCGAGTTAGATATGAGGGACTTGATTAGCATATGAGTGGGTGTGACCACATTTATGAAACTGAAAACACACTGTTAGTAATAAAGAGGACCATCAGTGGGCTAGAGTAGTATCTGCTGCTTCTCCTAGTTAAAAAGAAGTATAAAAAACCCATTGTGAATAATTACTGTCTCTCATTACTTTCTAAATATCTGGAATGAGAATTTCCACAATAGGAGGGAGGCCCAATTCAGTAAAAGGTTGGTTTAGGGTGTAGGTCTTTTTCATTACTAGCAACATTCTTGTTAATGTTAATGTGATATCAGTAAAGAGAGACTTAACACTCATGAAAGTGAATTAGAAAATGTACTGTATGATTTCTGTTTTGAAAAATTGAGTTTGAAAATGGGACAGAGAACACTCGTGTTTCCTGGAAATGAAAAAAAAAGTGAGAAGAAATTTCTGTTTTAAGTGCTTCTGATTTCTTAAAACTAGCTTGAGAAGTAGCAATATTTTCAGTCTTGTCTTCACTTGCCTCTAGGCTGTGCACTTCAGCTCCATGCCCTAACTCCAACCTGAGTATTTCATGGCAGAATGTTCTTGTTATGGTCCCACCAGTAAAATCAGTGATCTTAGACCAGGATTCAAACATCTGGGGATGGAAAGGTAGCCTCACAGAAGTAACTGAACAGATCAAGATGCAACTTAATACCAAACTTAAAAATTTCACTGATCTGGAAGAGAAACAGCAGAAGAGGGACTTGCATTTTTTATTAGTGAGTCTCATGTTATCTAGTCGTATGTCAAAAATTTATTGTCCTGCTTAAATTAACCTTTAATATAGCCAGAGGACTTCAAAATTGAATTATTTTGAATCAGTTGTGTTATTCAAAGCAAACTTAGTTTCCTGAAAACATTGTTTCCTAAAATTTAGTTGCATGGGCTCTAGGTGTTGAGACCTAGCACTTATTGCAGTCTCACTGTAGACTACAAAGTCAATTTGAATATCATTTATTGTAATTGAAAGTGGTTATTTTATTGTTAGCAAGTAAAATGCAAAACAGACAACACGCTTAGGTTTAGTCAAATTGTGGTTAGTGGCAATTAATATCCTGTTATCTAAATAAATTGAAGTAGTTCGAAGCTGCCCAGATCCTGGAAATTAATAATCTTCTTCTATGAAAACATATTCAATATGATGAAAGCTGGGTTTAAAAAATATGGATGTATTCTGTAACTCAGATAAAATGGTGGATCTTGGTTGTTGCAACTGGAGCTATCTAGTGTAATTTCAAAACACAAAGTGCAATGGTAAAAAAAAAAGATAATATTTGGCTTCTATAAGCTAATATTACTGATGGTGAAGGGTCTGCAGAGCAAGGTGTACGAGGAGCAACTGAGGTCACTTGGCTTGTTCAACCTGGAGAAGAGGAGACTGAGGGGAGATGTCATTGTAGTTACAACTTCGTCATGAAGGGAAGAGGAAGGGCAGGCACTGATCTCTTCTCTGTGGTGACCAGTGATAGAACCGAGGGAATGGCCTGAAATTGTGTCAGGGGAGATTTAGGCTGGATATTAGGAAAAAGTTCTTCACCTAGAGAGTGGTTGGGCACTGTAACAGGCTCCCCAGGGAAGGCACTAAGCCTGACAGAGTTCAAGAAACACTTGGCATGGTATGATCCTTGTTTAAATGTATATGATTTAGAAGATACTGAATAGTCTTATACTTTACTCATTAAAGTAACTGAAGTGTTATCCTCCAAATTAAGCAGTTTAGGCAATCAGTCACTTTCAGTAGAAGAAAAAAAGTGCAGTCTGCAGTATATCATCTTATTTGTCCTAATATATCCAAGAGCAAGTGGGCTAAATATGAGCAAATGCACTGGTTTTCTCAAGGTGCATCAGTGATTAAACAGCTAGGAGAAAGCTCTTTAAGCTTAAGGATGGTAATAGCACACAAAAAATATTTCTAACCATTGATTAAATCAGACTAATGAATTAAAAGTTTTGGCCAGAAAACTTCCAGTTTTCTAAACTGACTAGTGAATGCAAGAAACTATTTTGCAATGAATATCATTCAGTGTACCAAATGTAAAGTGTGTTTGTTTTTTTGCCAAGCTATAACTGTAATACCAAAATACCCATTTTAACAGCACTTTCTGTATTTTATTTATTCTTAAAAGTCAGTCATTCAGAAACTATGCAACTTTCTCCGTACACAACTCAACGTCTTCCTAAATTCAGTTTGCTCTGTAGTAAGAGTTGTGTTACAATATTCATGTTGATTCTGCACATAAATAACTTGTACGATCTGTTCCGTTTGCAAAACAAAAATAAAAATACACCCCAAAACAAATATTCACATTCCTTTTATATATTGTATTGAACTCCTGATGAAACTAATTCTAAAAAGAAAGCATTTGCCCTCATGGAAATCTGGTAAATCCTATGAAACTATAATGAAAAGCAGTCACACTTTGCTCTGAAAAGGGCAAATTATCCCTATTTATCCTATGCTTTTCCTTAATCACTTTAATAAATTTACACTTTGAATTTTTTTAGAGGGGTGTGGGGGAATGGAGAAACAAACCTTATTTCTTTTAACACAGGTTGTCCAGAAGGTGAACTGTATGGATTAGAAAGCAGCAGTGATGCACAGAATTGATCATAATCAAATCTCACTACATTTGCCTTGTCATGAGGAAAAACAAAATTTAACCAAGATTACTTTAACATAGGTCATCCCATTATGAGCATACTCTCTCTCACCTATATATTCATGTGTATGTAAGCATTTCTATAAATATGCCCCTTTTTTTGTTACTACAGCAATATATAAATGATCAGGTTGGTGCTATCTCTGAGTTTATTCCCTGGGAATCTTTTCATCTATCATCTATAAACAACTTTAAGTTAAGAGATAGGACAAATAATTGGAAAATAAGTATTACATTGAAGTTGTCTGTCTGAAGATGTATCATTTGTTATGAAGCTTACCTCCAGTCTTGGGTTGGTTTTGTTTTGTTTTACCATTTGTCTATTTTCCACTTTTTGGTTTTGGATTGTTTTAATATATAGATCAGCCTTGCTCTTTTAGAGGTCTAAAAGTGGATAGCATGGAAATCAAATTGACTACTAATTTTTGGTGTCTTTTAACATACCCTGTCAGCTGAGCCATTAGAGTTCAGCCATTAAAGCAGACCCCTCAGAAGATATATGCATGCCTGAGTGTAGTAACAAAGATAAGCAAGTACTAAAAATATGAAAAGCTTCATCAAGACTGCAGTGGAGATAAAGTCATTTCTGCCAAAACATTCCTTTTGGTTATCAGATATTGAAATTACCTGTTTCTTTGATTTCTTATACTACTTTTCTTTCCTTAACTGAAAAATAATCATTGTCACTCCAGAAAATTTGTTGAAGAATTTTTTTGTTGGCTGTTGGGGCAGTTTTGGACAGGGAACAAAGTTTTCATAAGTTTCAATGTTTCTGCTATAAAAATCAAACTGAAATGTCTGCTTCAGTCCAGCTGAGAATATATCAATTATTTGGGTGAACTTGAAATGTTGTCTTTCATGTCATTTTTAATAAAGCAATAACTGCAGTCCTGCAATGCTCTGTGTTCAGTGTGGATAGCTGTTGTGACTGGAGAATCATATCTCCTCCTCCACTCTTTTATAGTACTTCATTAGAGTTGAGGAAGTGTAATCACATTCCAACGTGTTAAAAGAAAAGGAAGAGAGGTGTGAGGGATGCCATTTAATTCCGAAATATGCTTCAGCAAACTAAAATAAAAAATTTCTTCTTCAAAAATCTCAAGTGTTTCATCAGATCAAAAATGACTAAATTTTAATGTTGCTATATCAAAACGTAGTTGAGTTTTTTTGTTGTGGTAACCCCTGCATTTTAAGTCAAATGTCAAATTAAATGTTACGGCTTGAGTTTCTAGATTTTACTCAGCCAAATAGGGAGTGGTACATTCTGCACTGCTTTTCTGGTGTCCAAACAGTTGGGAATAACAACTGGAAAAGTAACTCCCTGGGACCAAGCTGAGTTTTGAGAGCATTACAACAGAGTTTTGTTAGAAGAAGTACCACCTGAGAGATCCACCTGAGATCACCAAGTTGCTGATAACTAACTGTAAAGAGGCATCTAATGGAATCTCTGACTTCTTAGTCAGAAAGACCAATAATCCTCAGATGTGATTAGTAATTGCAATTTTTTTTTAGGTCTGAAAGCATCTTTTTTTCTTCTGTCAAATTTCTGGAAGTGCAGTACAAAGAAGCATTCATTACCTACTGTTAAATCTGATTCTGACAAGTCATGCATTGCACATATAGTTAATGATCAACTATTATTTAGTAATTCTGTATCATTTTATTTGTATCTCATCCCATTTCTGGTATTGATGCCAAATTGTGATATAGAAGACAAATAGAGTTGCTGATCAATAAGTAAAATACGTGCTGATATAATCAAAAAGGCATAAGAACAGAGGATCCATTAAGTACAGATCATAATGTATGCCAGAAATTAAAATAACTGTGAGATGATTTATTGTCATGAGAGATTTCAGTGCATCTCTTTACCTTCCATTCACATAAGGGAACCATGAATGAGATGGAATGCTTTAAAACAGGGGAAAATCTGAAATAGTAAAGAAGATTATATATCGAGAAAAGAGATATTTTTGTCCATTCATATTTTTTCTTCTTTTTGAACTATTCCAAAAATTCCCTTGTCATCATGCTGGTCACCTTGCTTTTTCATGTTGCATCCTGTGAGCTGTGAGTTGACTGTCTTTGCTTTAATGGCCAGAGCATTATTTATGAGGTACATTTTCTTCAATTGTATTTGGAAGGTCCCTATCATACAGTCCAATGCCTGCAACTCCTGATTGAATGGTCAATATTTCTTTATTTGTGTATGTTTTAGTGAGGTAATGGAAACCATTTTGCCCTCCACATGTTGTGAAAAAATACCACATTGTATAAACAGTGCCGTGTAATATGTGTGTGTGTGCACAACATCCTTAATGTTTATTTACTATTTTTTAAAGATACCATGGTTTTATTTTAAACCCATAAAGACAGGGAATTATTGGAGTTACTGGCCTATCCTTAATATAGTCATTGAATTATTATATCTAGGCACAAAGTGGCAAGTAAAGATTTTTAGTCTGATCTCTGAATTTCTTTATATCTATGTTTGTCAAACCCTTAACAATACCCCAAGTCCAGGGGCTGGGAGGCTGTGGTTAATTTAGACTAATGCACAACAAAGCTTTTACAGTAGTGCTATTTCTTTTATTGCATTGTAGTGGAATTATATTTTAAAACCAGGCAAACTATTGATGCTTTTATTGAATGGAATAATTTAATATAGAAATATTTTAGTCTGTTGACATTTCATCATCGAATAACAGTAAACATAATACACATTTCCTATAAGGCCATTCTTGAGCACCAAATATTTACCCCTCGCTTATTCTAAAGGTGGTATTGGTGGATGAGAGACTGGGCATGAGCTTGCAATGTGCACTTGCAGTCCAGAAACCAGTTGTATCCTGGGCTGCATCTAAAGCAGTGTGGCCAGCAGGTTGTGGGAGGGGATTCTGCCCCCCTAAGCCACTCTGGTGAGACCCCACCTGGAGTGCCACATTCAGCTCTGTCCCCAGCACAAGAGGGACACGGACCTGTTGGAGCAACTCCAGAGAAGGGTCACCAAGATGATTAGGGGGATGCATCACCTCTCCTATGAGGAAAGGCTGAGAGAATTGGGATTGTTCATCCTGGAAAAGAGAAGGCTTTGGGGTGATCTAATTGCAGCCTTCCAGTACCTGAGAGGAACCTACAGGAAAAATGGAGAGTGACTATTGAGCATGTAGTTGACAGGACAAGGGGGAATGGATTCAAACTGAAAAAGTAGGTTTAGATTAGATATTAGGGAGTTCTTTACTGTGAGGGTGGTGAGGCACTGGAACAGATTGCCCAGAGATCTTGTGAATGCCCCATTCTTGGAAGTGTTCAAGGCCAGGTTGCATGGGGCTTTGAGCAACCTGGTCTAGTGAGAAGTGTCCCTGCCCATGGCAGGGGGGTTGAACTGGATGACCTTTAAGGTCCCTTCCAACCTAAACCATTCTGTGATTCTATGATTGTAATAACTACTCTATGGGCAAAACATGAAAAAAAATGTTTAAAGTGATCTTGTTAACATAGAGTAATAAGTCTGAAATATCCCCAAACAAATTTGGTCTCTACTTCCAAATTCATTGTTTTCATTTTAGTAATGAAAAAACCTAAACTATCAAGCTTCCCTCCCTGACAATCTGTTAAAATTATTTATTAGAATCTAATAAGTATAGAATGATAAAAATGTAAAATTTAAAGTTAAGTATTTAATTTATCCATAAGTTAGTCCAACATAATAATTACTGATTTTTTCAGATTCATCTGGAAACGTAGGATTTACAAAAGGTAAAGGATTTTCAAAGGTGTTTTAATGTTAAAAATAAAAATATTTATTGTCAATTGAGAGCTTCGTATTTAAATTCACCCTTCTGATAATACACTAAAATTGTTGAGTTTGTTTCTCTTGGATTTTGGAAAAATCCCAAGAATATGTAATATCCTAAGAATATGTAATATTTCACTAAGCTCTGGATACAAAATCAGGAAAGGTGGTTGCTCACTCCTTACATAACTTATCTTAGACCATTTATATTTCTGAAATTTTGTGAACATTTAGATGCCATTATTTGGTATCTGTTTATTTATTTTCAGTCTTTGTTGCAAGTTTGTTGACAAGTACCAGTTAATGCTGAATGAGGACAATGGCTTAACTCTCTGCTTTTCTAACATCGTGCATTTTGGATTTTTATTCTAATTTTTGTCCAGATGTTTCACACCACACCTCTGCTTCATATATCCTTCTACATTTTTGTTTTCACAAAGACTAAATCTACCATGACAGTATGTCATTTTCATCTCTCATGCTTCTTATTTTTTTAATTATTCCAAAAACAGTGTAATGAAAAGGATTCTTGCTAAAAGCAGCATATGGAAGTAGAAGTGGTTCTTTCTTCACACTTTGAATCTAATATCTGACACTTTATGGCTCATCCTTACAATAAATATTTTTGTTCTCTAAGTGGCTGGACAGATAAGACAAAGGAATTTATTGTATGCTTTCTTCTGGAATAGTTGCCCTCTTTTTTTCTCATTCAGTTGGTAGGTGACTGTAAAGAAAATTACCACTGTGTGTGTCTCTGTAATTCAGTTTTAGATGTGCTGAAGCATAAATTCATTTGCTGTACAAACACAAAGTTAAGAACTGTAATAAAGTGTGTGCATAAAATGGGGGTTTTGCTGTCACATTTGATTCAGTTGCTATTGCTTTGTTCTGTTTTACTGTTAAGTTTAGCTCTATTTGTAAGCAAAAAATGTTCAGCCCATTTTTACTGCAGGCAAGTTTGTGGTAAGTGGTATACTCCACCTGTCACCTTTAACTCTGCCAGGAAGTTGGTTTACAAGCACAACTTCTCCACTGAGAATTTTGTGCCTTCACTTACCATTAGATTTGCTGTGTGCTTTATGAACTGTAGTATCCACACTGATTCCGCTTCGCCAGGTGGGTCAGGGGTGATGAGATGGTCACCTGGTCCCAGGAACCTTTTATGAGCTATATATATTACAACCAGAACCCTAAGAAGAATCCATAAATTAAATAAAAAAAAATGGGGTGGGATGGAGGGTGTGACTGGCATAGGTATTGCTTACAGATAATAAAATATTTTTCTCCTTAAAAACTGGGACAGGGAATTAGTAATGGAGCTAATACTCAGAATTCTGAGGTTTTGTGGTTGTTTCATTTCTTTCAGTGTATCTTTGATTGTTCACTTTGCTTTAGGCTTGAACATTAGACAGGAGCTACGTCTTTAGGCAAATAAACATGGTTCAGATTCATATTGCTCATTTGAAAAGGAGATTTCCTTTTAATCTTACTTTTTTTTAAACACTTTATTTTCCTGCATTCTGGATAACTTTAGTATCTTTTTTTATAAATACAGGTTATATTATGCAGATATTTGTCTTTGTTCCTCAGGTAGGGAAAAACATTTGGGTCTGTGTTTAATTTTGTTAGCAGTGGTGATACCATTTCAAATGGCTTGAGAGAGCATTTTGTATTACTAGGCTTTTGTACTACATTTAGAAATGTGTAAGGTTTTCTCACTGTGTCTAGTCCCCAGCTGTGATAAACACTGTGTCTTCTAACCTGTTTATTAAACTCACCAAGTGTGATTTTAAAATCATTTCAAGTGTTTTGATCCCACTACCCTCACTGGAAGTTTTTTCTAGACCCAGCACATTGGTCTCCCTGGTGGATGGAGGACAATTACACCTCTCCTCAGCCTTTGCTCTCCTAGACTGGAAAGACCAAACTCATATAGTCTTCCCTACGAACAACTAACTGTTCTTTTTGCTGGACATTACAGTAGCCTTGCTCCATATCTAGCTGTTATATGTCTTTCTTGAATGACCTGTCTATGGTTTCCAGATGAGGACTAAGCAAGTATTTAAGGGAATACAGTATTTCTAGATTTTTAGTGAAAATGTCTCTCCTCCTCTCAGGATTATTTTACCCTTTCCTTAGCTGCATCACTTTGTTTCCCTTTACTGATCAGCTGTTAGAAAGATCGATTCCTTCTTCCTCAGGTAAAGCAAAGGGAAATATAATTTCTTTATCACAGGCTTTATGTGTAGGTTTTGAAATTAACTGTAGCAATATGTTGGGCATGTTACTGTTAAACTGCAGATCATGTACAAAAGTCAGAATAGTTACCTGCAGTAAAAAAGTAGATCACTTAAACAATGACTAATAAATGTTTGATTTAGTTTCTGGATCTTTACTGTTTAAGACAACAAATGTTCTTAGATTGGTCGTGGCTGCCAGACAGAGATATCAAAAAGTTAAAACTTTACTTGCACCACATCTGCTCTTTTATTAGATTTTTTTTTTAATTTAGATTTATTATACTTTTTTATTAGACACAGGGAAGAATAACCCATGGACCAGTACAGGCTGAGGACCTACCTGCTGGAAAGCAGCTCTGAAGGGCCTGGGGATCCTGGTGAACAACAGGCTGTCCTTGAGCCAGCAGTGTGCCCTTGTGGCCAAGAAGGCCATTGGGGTGCCTTAGGAAGAGCACTGCCATCAGGCTGAGGGAGGTGATCCTGCCCCTCTGCTCAGCCCCAGTGAGGTGCATCTGGAGTGCTGTGTCCAGTTCTGGGCTTCTCAGAGCAAGAGAGACATGGAGCTCCTGGACCGAGTCCAGCAGATGGCCATGAAGATGATTAAGGGACTCTTAATGAGATGATTAAGGGAGCATCTCTCTTATGAGGAAAGGCTGAGGGAGCTGGACCTGTTCAGCTCAAGAAGAGAAGACTGAGAGTGACCTCATCAATGTCTCTAAGTATCTGAAGGGAGGATGTCAGGAGGTTGGAGCCAGGATTTTAGTTGTTCTGAGCAACAGGACAAGTGGCAACAGATAGAAACTCATGCACAGGAAGTTCCACCTGAATATGAGGAATAACTTCTTTACTGTGCAGTAAAGAAGAACAGGAACAGGTTGCCCAGAGAGGTTGTGGAGTCTTCCTCACTGGAGATATTCAAGAACCTGCTGGATGCAATCCTGTGCAATGTCCTCTAGGATGACCTTTCTTGAGATGGGAGATTGGATCAGATGGCCCACTGTGACCCCTTCCAACCTTACCCGTTCTGTGATTCTGTGATTTTTTTTTAAATTGTGTATTTACACAGTAGCAATCCAAATATAGTATCTGGTTTGGTTTTGGGTTTTTTTCGTTTTCTAAAAAGTGGAATGCAGTTTGGTTTCCTCTAACATAAATATTAGACAATCTCACAACTTCTGCAGTATATAAGTAAGATATTCTGCAAGTGCACAATTTTCCTTAAATGCCCATGGGGGAAAAAAATCTATCAGGTTTTATTCACAGTTTTTTATAGTCATGGGACAGACTTTTCTTCAAAGTAAACCAATCTGAAAGCATTCAGGTTGTTTTACCCACGCTGATGACATGTTTCTGCTTATATTACCTCACAGCATGTCACAAGACATCACTACATGCTACTGAGCTATATTTCATTTATTCCAGAATCTCATCAAGTCACTTCAGTATAAGTATATAAAAAATTAAAAAATCACTCAGTACCGCAAAGCTCTTTAAAGTTAGATTTCCATAAATTTGCACAGTACTAAATATTGGCAGTGTTAATCAAATGAGATCAAGTAAGTACATTAAAGTGGAAACATTACTTAAGCAAATAGAAGCTGTTCTATACTGTTCTATAACATTTCTATCTTTTTTAATGTGGTCTGACTTGATTTTTTTTTAATTAAAGAATGCTTCAAAAGTGCCTGTAGGTAAACAAGAAATCATAAATTAATTCTTAATTCTTATTTTTGCTGGTTCAGCTGGAATTAAAGTTCTCCTAATCTCCTGAATTTACCGTTTTTCTGCTGTTGCCATAGTGAAATCAGGTAGAGCAGGCAAAGCTGTACTTTTTCTTCTCTTTGAACTTAACTAAAAATAATGCTTAATCTATTGGTATGGCTTTAGAAATAGCTTTTAAAAATGTTAATGTGGATTTAGCAGCTGTGGAACTGAGAGATATTCTGGTCTCAAACTGGAAGTCCTTTTTACCCTCAGCAAAAATGCAGTACCTGTGCAAGTTTTTCTTTAGCAGTTCATCCTGGTGCTTTAGGCCTAGGGAGCTTGAAATAAAAAAAATGGATATGCCTGCATTGATTTATACATCTTGCTGTCAGGTACTTCTGAGCAGGGAAGGAGTTTAGTAAGCTGGTTTTTGTGACTGGGCAGCTTGTTTTTGTAACCAGGGCAGAACATACCATACTATTTCAAGTAGTAGTCAGTTTGCCTCTCTGTAGCCTGATGGAAATAGCTTTGTCACTGGGGAATTCTGCATAGCAGACTTGGTACTGAAAAGGTCCAAATCCCACTGAGGATTCATCTCATTCTTCAGGAAGATGATGCCAGACTTAGGTGTATTTGTATGAAGTAATATATAGTATGTAATTGAGGTGTATTAGTCTGTTGTATACATGCCTACCTCCAAGTCAATTCACTTACTTCAAACTGTGTCAAAGTTACTTCGACTGTAGAAATATTGATTTGTAAAAAGGGTGATACAGAAAGATATAGAAAGACACTTTGAAATCTTTGGCAAAAGTCAGTAGTTGGTATGGAGATATCCTAGAAGTAGAAGGAGATAGTTGAAATTGGTTAAGTGTTCACTGGCTGTTTAATGAGGCATAGATGTTCTCTCTTCCGTCTTACTTATTGACTGTATTTTCCTCTTTTTTGAGTGTGTTTTTGGGGTTTAATTAGGGAGTGGGGTTATGCCTTCCAGCTAACGATGGTCTTAGCTTGACCAGACAGGAAGATCCCACAACTCCCCCCCTTTATTGCAAGAGTGCTATAAACTGAGGGGACTGACAAGAAAAATATCTTAAGTATCTTTTATTGTCTATATTGGTCTTCCATTACTTGGTTCAAGTTGAAGGTGTCATTCACATCTTCAACATATTCAGTGTTCAGTGCTGAGGTTGGAGCAGATGGAAACCTTATGTCAGCACCTCTCCTTAAGCTGCATTATGGCTTTTCCTGTCAAGTGGATTTCTGTGAGAGACAGCTTTCTTGAGAGGTTTCTGTCAGAGTACAGCAACCATGGAATTCAGGAACCATTTTTAACCACCGTTCTTCATTACATTTTGAATGCGTGGCATGCTATGACATTGCAATCACAAATACAGGGAGAATACTAGAAAATAAGCACTTTAAATTAAAAAAAAAAAACTAAAAAAAAAACTAAAAAAAAAAAAAACTCCTTGCAATTTTTGGCTGATAAGGGAGAGGGAAAGACAGCTGCTTACAATAGATACTAATCTTATCAGTTAATGTACTTACTCTGAGCTTTTAGGCAGTGTAAGAACCGAAAAACAACAAAGTGGCTGTGCTCAAGTGGAAGTTAACCAAGTCTCAGAAGGTTTAGTACAACTGGTTGTTCATGATGTTCCAAGCTGGTTACTTAAATTTAATTTGTCTTTGGAGGGAAAAGTTGTGTTTATTTTTCTTCTTGTTGTTGCTTTTATTTTCTGTTAGTTTTGCTTTTGTCTTACGTAAAGAGGTCAGGAATTGAACAGGAATAGCAGCTCAATAACTCACACTTTTTCTTTTTGTTTAAAATGAGACTGCTAGTGCTATCTGTGATGCCCTTGGAAGGCTGTCACCCAACAATGTTCCTTTATCTAGCAATCTAACAATTGCAGGACAAAGAATTAAAAACGACAGAAAGACAGAAAGACAGAAAGACAGAAAGAAAGAAAGAAAGAAAGAAAGAAAGAAAGAAAGAAAGAAAGAAAGAAAGAAAAAGAAAACACAGGAATATGTAGTCCAACTTGTCTTTGACTATTTCCAACATGTAGTTGTATGAGGGAAAATGTTAATACTATGCTATTTTGTCATGTTGCAGACTTCTGCCTCAGGTCTTATCAGACTTGGATGGTAATATGTCACTGGCTAACTTGACTAATCTGCTGTTGCTTTTAAACCTTCACAAGCAATAGCATTTTCCTCTGATTCTTTCTCTCCCTCCTTCTGGTCTCACTTACATGGTCTCATGTACATTTTTATATCTTTCTTTTGAACAGACTTCTGTACCTTGATGGTGATGCCAGAAAGGTTCGGTGTATAGTAAGCAAAGAAAGCCAAAGTTAAATTGTTTCTAGTGTTAGTATGGACGTAAATTCTAGTATGGACATAAATTCTAGTGTTAGTATGTAAATAAATCCAAATAGCATTAATTTTTCAGAAAGTGCATGCAGTAGAGCTCTGTGTGCATGTTTGGTTTTGTGTTTGTAAGTAATGGAGACAGAAGGCAAAAAAGGGAAATAGATTTCTTTGCACATCCCCAGTTATGCACTTATTTCACCCACTAATAAATGAATGGTTCTACACATTGCCTTGTTTGTCCCCTAAAGTCTCTGGAACAGTCTCCAGCTTTCACCATGTGAAAATATCTCTTCTGGGAGACTGGATATTTTGCAGGTGAAACTTAAAACTCAAGTATCTCAGGGCACACTCCTTTTCTAAATAACAACTAAACCCTAAGTTATTTTCAAATATGAAGTGGGGCAGGACCAACTCAGATTGAACAGACACTGGGTATATGAATCAAATTGAGAGACAAGGTAAAGAGCCTCAGACGTTAGAAATAAGTGAGTGCCAGGTACAAGTGAAGTTTGCCAGTGAATTACAAAGGCAACAGGAATATTCAAGGTCAGAGGAAGTGTTTGCTTTCGTTCTGGGTGGGCACCAGGTTCTACAGTAATAGGCAGCAGACATATCACTTCCTTTTTCAACTGTTCCCTGCTTAATACGGATAGGTGACTTACATTTTGAGAGACAGTAAATTTAAGTATAGCATCACACGTAAAATGTCAATTATACACAATAGTGTGTTTGGTAGTTAAATGCTAAGCAACATTGTGTGGAGATACTCAGTGTGATTTACTATCCAGTCTTGGACTAATTCCCTGGTCTGGAAAGTTGGAAGCACAGATGAGCTGTCCTTCATTTGTTAATCATCTGTTACATTGGGGTTTTTTATTGTATATTTGTGTGTAAGGATTTTGAGATACAGAATTGTCTAGTAATTCATTCAAATTGAGATAGATTTAATGCTGGCTCCAAGATTTATACTCAGCAAATGGTAAGCACACAGATATCTAGTGCCTTTATCGACATTTTTGCTATTAAAATTTGCTGAACAACTTTTCTGATTAGTTTGGCTCTGTTTTGCAATAATTATTAAACAAAAATCGATTGCTGTGAGAGCGGTTCTGCCTCCTTTGTTAAATGCACTTTTGATATATCCTGTCTTTCCAGCGAGCACTGACACCAGATAAACAGCTACACAGAAAGAAAGGATTGCTGTAAACTATGAGGCACTCACAGATTATTCAGATATCATCTTGCACTGGCCTTAGGATGGCCTGTTACTTCCAGCCCTAAAAATAAACAACTCTTAATCACCTAGTGGCAACATAGTTGACCAGCAGTTGTGGCTGCCTGGACTTCAATCTGACAGTACTCAAAAGCTTTTCTTATGTTTTCTGTCACCCAGGATAAGAGGTAGTTTTCAGCCAAGCATTCCTTTGGGAAGGCTGCTGTGAGTTTAACAAAATGTTTGAAATAACCTCAGTAACTCCTCAACACTGATCCACAACTTCAAATGTGCGGAATCAAACAATAGCAGCCTTGCATTGGCAGTCTCTAGAGAGAGAACTAATGACATAAGGTTTTCTAAGGGAGACTAAATAAGTAAGTACCTCAGGAAGCACCATTCCTTGCCTGGATTTAATCAGAAAGCAATGCTTTCAGCAACAATACGTGGAATAGTTCTGCAATGCAAACAACCATCTTTCTTCCCTGTTTTTTCAAAAGACAAACATTCTTGGCAGTGTCTTAACTGGTAAATACAAGTAACACAACTTAAAATAGAAGCAGCGTAGCTTTAGTAAGCTAGTCCTTAAATTGCCTGTTTTAAGATGAAAGTGTTGCTGCTTTGAACAGGAACACATTAGTGGACTTGTAAAACACTGGACAATAAAACAATGTTCTAACCCTGTATTATGAAAGACAAATATGTATATGCCACACCTAATACAGAATAGAATATTAGACTTTCTCCATCAGAATGGAATTTATGAAGCTTCTGAAAAAGAAGTTGTAGAACATTTTTCTTATATTGTGCTTGTCAGATTTGAGATTTTTTTTGATTGAGCTTCTTTTGGTTAGTTATGACCATCATCCAGGCTGCCTGAAGTCACTTTGCCCTGTATTGAGATGGTTAACTGATGTAGAATCTTTGTATTTCTAGGAATCTTGGACCTATCTCCAAAGTAACAAGTAAGGTACGGGAACACTGCCTATCATCTCTTTTAGAAGGATACAAGAATTATTTTCCCAGGCAGCCAAAATGCATTGTTTTCCAAGATGTATACTGAAGTGATCCCATCTAAAACCAGAAGAAGCCAACAGTGTGCACTTAAACTGAGAAGACAAACCACATCCTGGGCTGCATCCAAAGCAGTGTGGCCAGCAGGGTGAGGGAGGGCATTCTACCCCTCTACTCTGCCCTTGTGAGATCCCACCTGGAGTACTGCATCCAGCTCTGGGACCCCTAGCACAAGAGAGATGTGAACCTGTTAGAGCGAGTCCAGAGGAGGGCCAGGAAGATGAACAGAGGGATGGAGCACCTCTCCTATGAGGGCAGCTTGAGATAGCTGGGGTTGTTAAGCTTGAAGAGAAGGCTCTGGGGAGACTTCATTACAGCCTTCCAGTATCTAAAAGGAGGTTATAAAAAGGAGAGAGATGGACTTTTTGTGCAGGTAGATAGTGACAGGACAAGGGGCACCAGTTTTAAACTGAAAGAGGGCATGTTTAGATGAGATGTTAGGAAGAAATTCTTTATTCAGAGGGTGGTAAGGCATTGGAACAGGTTACCTAGAGAGGTTTCGGATGCCCCAACCCTGGAAGTGTTCAAGGCCAGGTTGGACGGGGCCCTGAGCAACCTGATCTAGTGGTTGGCATCCCTGCCCACAGCAAGGGGCTTGGAACTAGACGATTTTTAAGATCCCTTCCAACCCAAATCATTCTATGATTCTTAAGATAAAACTTTGGCCATTATTTCCATGAAACAGTCCAGCAGTATGAGGATCGACAATTTCTTTTCTGAAATGTTGATGTGAGTTAATTAATCATGTTGATTTTAAGTACATCAGCCCAATTCTGCAGTGCAGGCACAGAGTCACCTTATAGTCTGTCTTCACACCACAAATTCTTACAATCTGATGTACAAAGAATGCATCACCTGATTTTGAACATGCTGAGACTGGAAGTAAAAAAGTGTTTTATGTTAAGTACTCACAAGCACTTTGAGAGTTGAGCATCTGGAATACTGCTAACAGACAACAGAATATTTCAGTAGAAGTTAGGACATGAACCAACAAATCCTGAGAGATTCAAAGTTCACTAAAGACTCTCTTCTCTTAATGAAAAGCTGCCTTGAGCCAGTATGTGTTTTATTTCTCACTCACTGCATCAGTCTTCACTTAGAAAGCCTTGATCCTTGTAAATCGCTGCAACCTTGATGTTATTTAATCATAGTTTTTAGATGTTAATTTCCATGAGAACTGTATTAAAAAAAAAAGCCTAACTTGTCACTGAGGATTATAAAAATCCTTTCTTTGCCTGGAGAACAGTACTCAGATCTGAATGAATAAGTGCAAGTGAAGAATGTGTTTCGACAGTTTGTTTATTAAAAATGTATTATGCAGCTAAAAGTTATATTGTATTTATAATATTTTAATGACAGTGACTTGCAGAGTTTCTGGTGCAGTCTATTAATATGCATTTAAAAAACGTGCTATGCAAAATTCTGAAATATTTTAAATGCTCCCTTATGTCCACATAAATATCACTTGATTTGTTTTTATTTCTCCAAATGCCAAAAGCAATTAAATCATATTATAAGTCTGATGAAATGCTACTATTTGATTGAAGCCTTAACAGTCTCATTGCAGAGATAAAAAGACAGCTAGTGTAAGGAAAAGCTCATTAAGATTTAATCATATCCAAGTGAGGTGTAACTATAGAGAAAGAGACCTGATATTTGTTTCCGTCCACTTTTTTTTTCTCCTGACAACTCTAACTTTCACATCAACTGCATGTAACATCAGTATCTGGCATTCATGGAAATGCCTACATTTCTCAGCCCAAAAGAAATTCCCACTTTTGAGTCACAACCTCCTTGGAAATGGGAGTCTCATAGAATATTAATAGACTTTGATTTTTTTCCTTGTCTTCAGTAAAAACAAGACTTCCCCCAACTACTGTAGTAACATCAAAGCTTAAAGCAGATTAGGTTTTACTTGCTTAATTTTACCTTAAGCAGCATAAACTGGATGCCTGGATCCTTGAAACGTATTACGCTGCTAACTTCTGTGGGTGAGGCTTGATCTAGTGCTTGTTAGTACCATGGACAAGTTTTGTATTATCTTAAAAAGTATATTAGCAGAACTTAGTAAACTTTCTTGAACCACATTTGCAAGGAAATTTATTTTTATGCAGTTGCTACTGCAGGAAGGCAGTGTTAAGTATCTTAAGGGAGTTGGGCACAAAAATAAAGCAAAAACTGTAGTTCAGTTACTTGATTTTAAGAAGTACTGGGGGCTTTTTTTCCTTTCTTTCAACCAGATTTGGTGAAGTCAGAGTAATATGGTGCTGTGTGTGTGTCACTGGATTGCAAAAGCGTGTGGCGGGTTTGAAAACTGACAGGGATAATAAAGCCCCACCATTACCTTTAAATTGCGTTGAGAGTTTTTAAAATGCACTGTCTTCATACACAAGTACCTTTATTCAATTTTAGAACTCTGTATAAATGAACAGTAGAAAAAATATCTTGTTGTAAACTATTCTGAATTAGGATTTTAGTAGGTGTTTAAGTGGAAAATTTCTTGCTAATCGTAATAAGTTTCTGAGCAGTGGCTGATAAATGTTTCCCAACATATATAATGCTGTGTCATCAGCAGTAGTAAACTAGTCTAGACGTAAGGAAGTTGGCTCACTGATGCCAATTGACCTTACTTGAAAATGTGGTCTGTGGTTGTTGCCCACAAGCCTAGTTCTGCCAATTTCTAAATTTCCTCCACTAACACAAATGAGACTTCTACAAGTACACTAAAATAAAGTTGAGAGTCCTTAAACAGTAAATGTATTAGATATTATAGGAGGGGTTAATTATTTTATCTTCAGGGTTTATTAGTACTACAAGTAAAACCTGTTTGCTCACAGCTGTGATTCTGAAGAACCATGTTAAATTGACTTAGAATGTAATAATTTATTTGTGAACTTTTGTAACTCCCCTTCACCAGGAAATAAATGGTGATGTGCAAATGGTAGTGCTCTTATTTGCTTCATATTTAAAAAGAAAATCAAGAAAACAAAGCCAGGTTTTTAGCTGACATTGAAAAGTGAGGGAGACCAGAATGCAGTCCTTCAAAGACACATTCAGTTCTGACCTTCATAATGAAAATCACCAACCAGGTAGACTGTTATGCTTTCATAACATTAATACCTGGCTAAATCTGTTTGATAAAATATTTGTTTAAATGCATGCATAATAGAAATAATAATTTATATGCCACCATTTTATTATGAGAGTCTCTTGGAATTCAAATTATTTACATTATGCTGAGATGCGTAAAACCCATCTGTAACAAATAGACTAAGTGAGATGAACATTTGTATAAAAACAATTGCAAGTTGTTTTACATTTCTTTTCAGTATCAAGCAGTGTGTTGAAAATGCATTTTTTATAAAACCACATGCAAGGCTTTTTGATGGTGAAAAAATGGCCTCACAATAGCCACATGTTTAGGCAAATCCTTAGAAGCTAGTATGGACCCCACACAGACATTCCAGAAGAAAAGACATTACTATAAAGTAGTTTTTCTCAAAGTGAAGTAGAATATGGGTGAGCCTACTAGGCCATTTTGATAAATAAATTAAAGTTTTCTTTATATTCTAGCACAAAACTGGTTCAACTGGAGGGCAAGTTAAATCCAGATTCGCATTTTACTTAGTTGTTTTCTGTTCCTTTTTTTTTTTTTAATGATTCCTTGTTTGGTTTGTTGTTGTCGGTGGTGGTGGTGGTGGTGGTTTTTCTTAAGGCAAATAACCATTTGGCTTTGGGTTATCTGATTTTTACCTTCCTGGCTTTTCAGCATATCTCTGTGAAACTGCTTTCCAATCAAAACCCAGTGTCCCAGGATTATTGACGTACTTCTTTAACTATGGGTCTCTTTTAAAATTTGTGTCATTAAACCAGTACAAGAGTTCCTCTGAACAATCTGAAATTAGTGCAACCCTGACTTACTTAGAGCAAATGGTATGGTCAGATGTAAATTTTATTTAAAGAACTTGTTGAGCCTGCAACTATATTTAACTGCACTCAAACTGTATTTTACTATCTCCGTCATCTATCTCAAATGCTTTGGTTGATTCTTTGAAAGACACTGTCTTCTGCCTTTAGAGCTTAGACTAAATTTAGTCTTCTATATCAAGCCTAAATCAGGCCTAAACTAATTCGCAAGTTTTTGTAATCCTGCTCTGGTCTTGCCATGTCTTGGGGTCATAAACCTCCCTGCCTCCCTTTTGGCACTTCTGGTACTCAGACCCCAAGTACAGCTAAGTTGACTTTGGCTGCGTTGTAGTCACAACTTCTAATGTCAAAACTAGACAATGACTAAACCAGGATTTATATAATGGTAACTACCTAGTTATTGGTTGATTTTTAGGTAAACTGATGCAACCTGTGTGGACAACTTTCACTTGCTGAAGGAAGCTTGCCTCTGTATTTGCTGTTTATTCTATTTTGGTTGCACGGAATTAACCAAACCTTAGTTACTTGGATTTCTTTTCAGCTTTGAGAAGAAATTCCTTATAAAAGTAAAGTTTTAAAAGCACTGGTTTCACTGAAATAGCTGAATCTACAGTTTTGGATAACATTTGGATACGTTCCTTCACACCTAGGCTTTTCAGGTGAAGAACTAAAGAAAGACAAGGGAGGAAAAATAGAAGTTAGGTACATTCTCAGGAATTTATTCAGTTTTTCTGAGGAAGAAGAAAATGCAAGGAGTCCAGTAGTTTATTACATTCTAAGATAGATTTTCAGTTTAATCTTAAACTATCTCCAATGTGTCTTTCACATGAAATAACCTGGCCTATCTTGTGTCTATATTACGATGTAGAACCAATTAGTACATTCAAAGATTTTCTCTCCTCCTCAGAGCTAATGGATGTGTCCCCCTTTCCATAGGAATACCAAGTGAGCATTCTGTTATTTAAGTTCATTCTCGTGTGGAAACCACGGTTATTCACTAACTTGTTAAATGTTACCAGTGATGCAAGAAGTCATTTTGTTGCCTGACTATCAATCATCTTGCTGTCATATCCACACTTTGGAAGGAGTCGAATTAAAAAGGATAGTTCTTACTTTAAGTTACCCTTCCCTTCCTCATCCCCTTTCACAAAAAGGTTAAATGTCGTTTCAAATTAAGGCAGCAATAATTAACCAGTGGCATTGTTTGTGATTTGGCAACTCTGGGTGTTAATGAGAGAGAAATTAGCACTTAGCAGCAGGAGTTCCTGATAGTCAGTGGCAAATGCTTAATGTGCCAGCAAGTTAATTTTGGTCTTAAGTAGCGCACTTAAGTGCTTTTAAACAAAAGTATGGTGTGGGTTTTTATGTGATCATACAGGAGTTGTGTGCTATAGAGCTATAATAGAAGGAATGACACAATAGAGTTGGAAAAAGTTCAACCTAGGCAGCACAAGGCAAACAGTTTTGCTATAACACCACAGTCAAAAGCAGGATTGATGGATATTTTCGTGCTAAAGATGTACTTGCTCCTGCCATTAACAATCTATAGATGTTCTTGTATATAAATTTTATTACCAAATTTGGCATTTCTGAACATAATTTTTTAAGTGCCTCAAAAATTGTGCTTAAGCTGAGGTGATTTGCTAGAAAGACATAAATTAGCCTTTTGAGTTGTCTCAAAATAGTAATTTTATTTAAAATTACAGTTTCAAAAAATAACTTAAGAAATTACTTAAGTAGAGTGCCACATGCATTTTACGATGAATGAGGGATTCAGACTGCCACACAGCAAAATGAGCCCTTCAAAACTTGGGTGAGCAGCAGCATAAGGATTTTACCTGGCACACGTGCTCCTAATCAGTAACTACTTACATACATTTCATAGCTTCTGCCTTGCACAAAGTAACCCATTAGAAATTTAAGGTCTGCTCCCTATGTTCCGGGGATTTTTGCTTTTAAAATAACTTTGGTTAGTACATAAGTACATCCCCACCCAATTATCCCATTTCTCTGTTTGCTTGATGTGGGAACAGATACACAGTCTGTGAAATAACAAAAGTAAGGGTCCATCCAGCATCAGCAAACTGCTGTCTCTCACCAGAGGCTGGGAGCATCAGTCCTTGGCCTCATCTGCCATTGGCCCCTTGCTCCTGCTATCTGGCCTCCCCAGTACATTGAGGTTCTGCATGTCTTGCCCCCACGTGAACTTGAACAAAGGACAATATCCTTAGAGACAGTAGAGGCTGAAGTTGTTGGCCAGCCAGAGAAAAGTTAGGAATTGCGTGCAGGCAGCATTGTCCTTCCACATTAGCCACTTTTTAGTCTGAGCTGTATTTATTGCCAGACATGTTAGGATGTGTTATCTAGTGTAGCCAGATTTGTCAGAGTTTTAACCTTTCAGCTTTCAAATATCATCTTTCAGTTACAAATAGCACATTTGTCATTGTGGCCTCAGCTGCACTTAGGGGTTATTTGCTCTGCCACTGAACTGTGGCCACTTCGAGATTGAAGAGTAGTAGCCATAGACAATGTTACAACGCTCTGGAGCAGTTTCAGGCAAAAGACTGCCGTATCTAATTGAAACTGCAGGAGGAAGCCACCGAGGTTTCTTTTTCTTTTGATGCCTATTTCATTAGATAAGCACATCAAATAGAGTTTCCCCCCACTGCTGGAAAGAAACCACCTTCATGAAGCCAGTCTGGTACTACCCATGGCTTTGAGTGCTTGTATTTTCTGCTCAGGGGAGATTTAGGTTACCATGGCTCCTCTCATCACGTTTTTATTATAATTAACCATTAACAAAAATTGTCTACCATATTGGTTGAGTCCTGAGCATAACTTTGCATATAAACCATTACATGACATTCTATTGAACTTTTTCTTGTACAGTCGGTATCTAACAGCTCATCCTGCACTGTTGGTTTTGGCAAGTTCGCTACAGCATATAATAAATCAAGGAAGAAAAAGCTTTTTGGCCTAATGTTGTACAGACTGCTGTAATGTTAGACTACAGAAAGCAGTTCTGTTTTTAGACATCCTTTTACTAACCCAACATTCATAATTTATGATTCCACTGTAAAATTCCTGCAACACTACACCAGAAGTAGTGCTGCCCTTTAATTAAGTGCTCTCAGTAGGAAAAACGTGAAACTGATGTGCAAAACATATCACAGTACACAGTGATTGATAGTGATTACTTCTTTATGAACCCAGCCTGAAGGTCTGAACTTCCTGATGGGTAAAATAGTCCATGGGGCTACTTCCTGAGTTTGCCTAGTGGGGATCAGAGTTAGCAATATCTGAGGAATTCTTGAGGCACGTTTCAGAGACGTTACAGCACAAACTTTCTGTTTCTTCTGAATTGTGCTTTATGTTAATAATTGCCTGAATAATAGCTCATTGTAGAGATTATATTTTAAGGATTCATTGTTATCTTCATGGTATTATCATTTGCATGAACTGAGACATGCTAAAACTCTTGTGTTTTTAATGTCTACACCCCCAAATCTAAAAAAGCCAAGTGTGTGGGAAGAGACATTTCCATATATATCAAAGTTATTTAATATTATTTAATACATAGCTATTTTTTTGCTGATATGTGCAGAGTGTTCAAAGGAGAAAAAAGACTGATGTAGATTGTTTGAGTCTCTAAATAGCATTTTTATTCATGGAATCAGGTATTATTGACATCTATCAATTGAACATCAGCCGAAATCTGAAAATTAAATGGAGGTCAAATACTCTCTCCAATTTTGCAGTGAAATTAACAGATTTACTTGTATTGGAATCACAGAGGTGGGAAATTAAAGTTCCCCTAACACAATCACATAAGTTCATTTTTCTTTTTTGCTTGATAGATTTGGCCCTGGATTAGTCATCTACTGGTATGGATTTATTGAAGAGCTGGACTGCCATCGTGAGCGTGGTATCCTGCTAAAAGACTGCTTTCCTACTGACATTGTGACTCTGCGACACAGCATGGCTCAACACTGATGTTGGGAGGAAGAGGTAAATCCAGAAGCAATTTTACTTTCCTGCAGTGTAAACTAATGGCAGCATCTGCCCTGAACTTCAGCTGAACTCCTGCTGCCCGCCCTTATGCTACTGCCGCTTTACGCAAACTTATCAAGAGTTTCTGTTTTGCTTCAGGCCTCTGTTGCAATCAGCCAAAAAAGACAGACACAACCCACTCACTATCAGCAGTTCTGCCTCTGTCAAACAGCTAGTTTCTAAATACTCTAATCTTTCTTCCTTCCGTATGGTTTCTTCTAGCATTCGAAACAAAGACAAAAATGCATGGGCTGAAAGGTGGAGCTTTCGGTTTTTATCCCCGTTACAGAGTCATCTTTAAAATTAAGTGCTTTTTATGGTTTCACTCACAAGTTTATTCAGTGCTAGTGATGTGACTCAGACACCTATGGTGATGGGGAAATCTGGTAAAGACTGTTGTTTTGGGGCTTAAAACAATATAATGCAGAGCTCGTAAAGCCCAAGTGGTAAGACAGGATCATGGCTGTTACAGTAAATAGCCAGATTTTGAGAGAATAATTGGTATATGTGTTTCATCACTATCTCATTGTTAAAATGAACAATGGAATACCAAGTTAACAATTAGAAAATAATCTAAGTTTGGGTATTTTTATGGGGGGTGAAAGTGAAGAGCACAGATTTTATTTTATGTATATAAGCCTACAAAGTTTGGGGTTAGTTTTTTGGGGGTTTTAACAAGTATTTTAATATTTTAATGATTAAGAAATAACTTGTGTTTTGTCTTTTCCTCTCCCCCACCCCTAGGGAATCTCTACCTAGGAATTTTTCTCTTAACTGACTTTAAGGAAGAAATCTGTCTTGACCCCTGTAGGTATTGTAGCACGCAGTTTTCTGGCATTCTGAAGGCTGAAAGAACAACATGCAGGAGTTCTCCGTGTGGGTTATTTCTGAAAAAGTTTACCATCCTGGTGTTCAAGAAGAAGAATTTTAAAAAAAAAACAACATGAAAGTGCTTCGTGCTGGATCGGTTCCACAAGACAAATAAAATACACAAATGGACAGAAGTTTCCTGTGTACTTGTTTTCTTGTAAGAGTCTTGCTTTTTTTCTTGTTGTAACCACCAAGATCAGAAGTACATTGGGTGTTAGTACAAGGGTGTTAGCCCTTCTTGAAGTTTTGAGTTCAGTCTCTTCTGTTTCCTCCACATCACCACTCAGGTTTGTGCTCTCAGTTAGATGCTTTTTAATGACAGCAGCTTATTGGGCTTGACAGACTTCAATACTCTTGTCTTTGCTGACTGGTATTCAGGAACAGACAATGTATTTTGAAAAGTCAGTGAGAGTTTTGCCTGTATGCTCATCATGTTCAGATTTTCAGAGAAGCAGAGGTATGGATTCTGTTGTAGAATTAAAGGTGAGAGAACAGTCTCCCTAAAGCACAAACTGATAACCTTTTCCAGAAGGAAAGGGTCTTTAAAACGTTACAATGCATATACATCACCATTTTTTAGTTGAAGTGATACTTTGTGTGCCTGTATGATTTCAAAAATCATGTGCAGACTTTACAGTCTTGACTTGACTTAAAAAAACATTAATCTTGTTCAGAAATTTGTCAGCTATGATTTTCAGGTGCATACACAGTGTTTTGATTTTTAATTTTTAATTCTCACCTTAACACTTCCTGATAAGTTTCAGACAGGAATTTATCATTTTGACTAATCTTTCATTTTCAGGAAAAAAACTCTTTGTTCTTCCTGTTCTCTGTCCCTTGCTGCAGAGATAAGCTAGTATAGCTCCATTACAGTGAGTTATTGTTATATAGAGATATTTTCCTGGGTTTGAATGTGTTACAGTGAAAAGATTTATTTTAAAAAAATATTCAAAAACACCTGTAATTTATTTATGTTCAAATGTTTAAGGTATTGTGCTGATCTTATTTTACCTGACCAGCTTTAAGGATCTGCCCATAAAGATACACAGAAGCTGCATTTAGGGTGTTGCTGCCCCTGGGACTTCTAACTGTGAGTTTAGTTGGTGGAATATGTAAAATTAGGAAGAGAATAAAAAAGAAGAAATAACAGAATATTATCATACTAGAAAATTCAGAAATAATGGTTGTCTGAGTGAAATGGGTTTTAAAGGCAAACTGAATTTGTTCTAGCTACTGCATATGCTTTCTGTTGTATGAAATAATTTAAATCAGCTTTTACATGATGCACTAATGCTGCTTTTTCTTTTTGAATAAATTAAATTTATCTGCACAGATGTTGAAAATTCTACTCAACCTCCATCAAAGCTTTGCTTTATTTGTTCTTATGTTAAACAAATTTATGTGGAGACACACAGATAAATCAGGTTAGGCTTATATTTGTTCATTTATTCCTCTACTTAATGCTGTGACATAACAGGTTGGAAAGCAGTACAGCTGTCTTTAATCAAAGCTTTAACCTCACCTTCATATATTGCCCACTTTAGGAATCTTTTTATTAGAATGAGGATGAAATAAGCCACAAAAGTGTACGTATTGTACAAATTCCATTACATGCTATCAAAAAAGCTTTGCCACCACAAAAACTATGCTGTGTCATTATTTAAATGATGAAGACAAAAACATTAAAAAAAATTAGGACTATTTTGTTATTCCTACTTGTGTACTGTATAATCCTTTGGATATTTTCTCTGTTTATCAGGTGTAAACATCAACTTTAATATTAAAGAGGAGAGACTGCTCTTTGTGAGATTTTTGTTGGGTTTGTTTTCTTAAACAATGCTGTAGTCATTAGAACCTTAACATTAAAGCCAAATTCAGTTTTATGGGGTATTTTGTAGAGTGTGCTAATGAATTATACCAAGCCAGAAAACAGAAGTGTGCATAAAATTGAATGATATTCTCACTGGCATACACAGACTTGCCAAGCATCTGCTCTTACAGGCACTGTATTAAGGTCTGTTCTGAGCTTTAGGAATTGATGAAATTGTGTCAAACAGGGAAGTAAAACTTCCTTATACAGGAGTAACAGCACAAGAGTGGGTCACACATTCTAGTATAAGAAGAAAGTGGTTTGGGTTTTTTACCATTCCTGTATTCTGGAGACATATTATTACTATCAGTTTAATGATCTTTCCCTAAAGACGGCTCAGAGCAGAATAAAACTTATGACCTAAAGCTGAAGAAAAGGGACCAAATGTCTTACTTCATTACATTAATAGTACTGGTAGTTCATGAATAATGTTCTTCCTGTTTTGTTATATTGGCTCTTTCAAAAAAGTCATACTTTTCTGGTATTTGCTCTTGGATTTCTCCACCATCTAGACTACTACAGAAGACTGTTCATGCCTCTTTCAGTTTGCCTTTAAATCCTCCTCTTTTAATTTTCCATCTTAGTTCAACCATTTCCCATTTATTTATTCATTATCCTATTTGCTCACGTGTCCCATTTGAAAATTCTGTCCTGTGTTTTCTACCTCCTGCTATTACTACATCTGAAGAGTGCTGTTTCCAGTTCTGTATGCCTTTGGACGGACCAACCATCTCAAGCAATTTTGCTCTTACTCTCATTTAAATAGCAGCCTTAAATGGCAAGGAGACTGCCCTCACATTACCACATGGCTTTGTATTGTGGAAGTATTGTGATGCTCTTCTTCATTCTCTTGGTTTGAAACATAGGTTGTTTCTGCAGGCTAGGACTGTTCACTAAGCAAACTAGTGCAGAATAATCACTCAACCTCTATTGAGAGTACAGTTGCACGAAGAACTAAGTTAGGAGTGCATCTGTGCTACTGGAAAGTAGGCATGTGCAGTATTAAGAATTTAGCTATCACAGCGGTCTCTTTCATTAAGGACACTTCCTTTCTGCAAGTTCATGTCTTGTATATGCAGTACTTCTTCAAGGAGATTTGTTGAAGTCAAAGGTTTAGCTTTCCTCCTGTGCCAAAATCTACTTGGCTCAGAATGGAAAAGGTGGCTATCTCCCCATTTTCACATCACAGTTGATCTGGCAAAAGTTTGTACATCATAAAGGCAGTTGTTATTTAACAGTTGATAACAACTCTTCAAAGGTCAACAAAATGTACACAGAATTGAACTCGATTCTTGCTGGTACTTCATCTGATGTAGTCTTACTATTTAGAAAGCTTCTTCTGAAGGGATCTTCTGCAGTTAGATGGTGAATACTGAGCAAAGGGAAAAGTTGTTAGAAATGTGCATTTCTTATTTTGAGGATGAGATTAATTACATTAAGACGAATGCTGCTTAAGTATTGATATGATATTATGGAATAAAATAGGAGGCTGCCTGCAAAAACAACAAAAAAAATTCCTCCTATCCTATTATGCTAAGTCACAAAGAGCCATTTGTTTTGGATTTGCAGGTTATTCAAAAATAACCTTTTTATTACGTTGACAAAAGAAGAAACCTCAAGGGCTCGCTCTTTACAGTGGTGTGATAGGAACCTAAAGTGCCTGTCGAAAAATGAACTAGCTAACAATGGGAACTTGGCAGCAACTTCACCATTTATAGAGAAACCGTCTATCTAGTACAATCTGTATAAAATAGACCTCGCTTAGGTTAGGGAAAGGTCACAAGTTAGACAAAGTTTGGATAGTCTAAATGTGTTACTCAAAACTGACTCTCTTGTGTATAGTAAATATTAACTGAACCTGTATTATTAAAAACATGCCAGGATTCAAAAGATTAAATAAGGAAGATGTAATTATGAGCTAAATAATAAACAGAGCAGTTTTAGTTCCTCTTGTATTTTTCACTTTCCTGCTATTGTTTCATATATGGCTGTTATACAAAGAGCAGCTTAGGTCAGCTACTATAAATTATGGGTTTCATACAATAGTAATCTACCAAAATTATTTCAGAGCTGGATCAAAGAGCTTCAAAAGACTTTTCAAAAATTTCTCCAGATAATAAAAAGACTATATTTTGATGCCCTATTTTTACAAAGATTTCTTGATTTCATGTTCCGTCTTACAGTATTCAGCTATTTGTGTTGGTATTATGAGATTGGAACACAAAAAATTTGTATAACTTTTTGTGCATCCTCATATAATCATTAAATGGTAATATCAAAACAGCTCCTTTTAAATACATTACCTGGTACATTTTTCAGGCTAGGTTTTTAAGCTGACCTAAATCAAAATATTTTGTTTGTTTAAGAAAACCAGCAAGATTTCAAGTGAAATTTGATAATTCTTCTGTTTACAAAGATACAAATCATATTTGCAATGATAACAAACATTCACAATAACAGCAATTCTGCTTAGTAGCTCTCATATGGCATCATGTCCCTGTGTAAGATGTTGGCCTGCCCTCGCTCCTGGCCAGGCTTTCACTCAATCTGAACAATTGCATGTCATCTACACAGATCCATAGATGTGGCACTGCAGTGTCAACACAAAATGAAATGTCAATGCAAGTGTATGGAGACAAAGTAACAGTATTGAAACCATGTCAGTGCATATCTACAGAGACCACGTTACTCTGTCAGGGTGATTTTAGGAAGATCACTTTGAAATGTTAAAATGAAATGAAACTAAGTCAATTAGGTAATAACAATTGAGGTTCAGGGATTAATTGAGGGCCTAAGGTGAAGCCAGTGGACATTAACCCCAGCTAGTTATTAATTTTAGAGAAAGAGAGAAATATCCTTGGCTGAGGTTATTGTCATTATTAGGGAGTTGGGAGGTTTTTTCCTCCTATACTGTGAAAATACTTTTTGCTGTTGCTTTTAATAGTGATACACAAAGTGTGATATTGAAGGGTGGTAAAAGGCATATTAGTGCAAAGTTAAGTTTTCTTAGAAATTGAATCCACCTGATACCAGACAAGTACTTTTTTTTTTTAATAGACATTTAACAGATATATCTTGATGTCCAGCTAACTGTCTGTAAACAGATAGAATTACTGTAATGTATTTACCTCTGAGAACTTGCCAAATGAAAATAATACGAACATGAAGGAGTATTCATTTATATAGCAACTACTATTTGCATGGCCCAAGTATTCACTGTTAACATAAAACAGACACATAAACTGGTCAAACAATAACAATATTAAATAATTATTTTTGTGAATACCTAAACAACCACCAAGTCAAGGTTATAAACTTTATGCACATTCAGTTTTTCAAAGTAAATGACTGTATCATTAAGACACAACTGTGTAATATATTACTCATTTTATCATTTCAATGAGAGATGCTTGCCAAGAGCAATGCCTCTTTGGTTCAATGTGCTGTACAAACATATGAAATCTACCTGGGCCTTTGTACTAAGGAGAGAAGACAGGAAACCAGATCTAAGAAATAATTACAATTGTTTTCTTTTTACATGTTTGTTTATATCAATTCCTGTATATTTATATATTAACTTGTACATTTATACATAAATATACCAAATATAAGCAAATAATTATTTTTACTATTAATAAATACCAACTACCCTTTCTTTTATAGGAGTCCCTGTTTACATGTTTGCTGTATATAGATGTATTGGTGGAGGTCTTCAGGAAAGGGAAGTAGCTCAACACTTATTCCTGTCATAGAGGATGATTTTCCATGTTTAAGTGTTGATGAGAGCAACGAGACATTTCTGCAAGTTGACAAGTGACAGTGACGTTGAAAGAGCATGACAAAGGAGAGGGGATGAGCTGCAGCTGGAGGAGGCCAGGCCAGACCCTGCTGAGAGCCAGCAGCTTTTAGAACTTGACCTGGGCATTTTGGGGCTTCTGTCTCCAATATGAAGCTGCACAGTTGTGGTCTCGCCTCCCAGAGTGCCTCGGGGGTGCTAAGAAAATTTCTGAAAGGTCTTTGAAATTCCCAGTAGAAGAGTACTGTGAAAATGCAAGTTTTATTACCAGAAAACATTTTTCGTTACAAATGGATGTGTTGGATTAACTTTTTTACTTTTAATTTTTGTTTTGCTTTTCCATACTGAGCATTCATGCCACACTCCATTTTGTATTTTGCCTCAGCATGATAGCTCCGTAATGAGTGGAAAAACACAAAAATTAGTTTGATGAGTTTATTTTCATACGCACTTTAAGCAGCCTTATTTTAATGTGTTTGGCACTGCATTACGTACAAATGATGAAATACATTTAGGAAAAAATAGTCTGGCTGCACATCATGAAAAAAAACCAAAGGCACAATTGGGTCTCGAGACACAAAGTTTCATCCTTCCTCTGAAGCGTGGCTGTCTATACAGATCAGATTAAATGTCTGTCTAATTTATTCTTAAAAAACTCCAGTGATGGAGATTCTTAGGAAGATTATGGAAATCCACTCCACTAGCCATCTTTATTTAGTTAGAAAGACTTTCCAATGTCTTACCTAGATCTTTTTTTGCTGTAATAAGCCTGTTGCATTTCATCCAGTTATAAATGCATATGGAGAATAAATCTGGTGTCTGCTTTCTTTTTCTGACTTTTTCCATATTTGAATATTGTTTGCTCAATGAAACACCACAAATTCTTCCAAAATTTTTTCATACAAAGTTTTTATATTTGTTACTTTACATGTGTGTCTTGTATTTCATAGACCCAGTATCTTATATACAAGATCTCTGCAAGTACATTCCTTCAATGACAAGTTGGTGGCTTCTATTTAGACTGGGGCCCTTTATACTGCCTACATCCAGATTCATCACAAATCCATCATTTTTTCTTCCTGCTACTCTTTTTCTTCTTGCACATACTACTTGCTAGTGTATTTTTAATTTTAACTTGCTGACTTCAAACTGCTTCTGTGATCTGTTTGGATGAATTCTAGTCTCATGCTTTGGAAGTAAATACTTGGTGTGATTCACAAAGTTTTGAACATGTAATCTGAACTCAACAAGTTAAAAAAATTCAGTGTTTCAAGTCTAATACAGAGTTTGATGGTTATCTGTCACCAGTAAAATATAGACTAATGGGATATACTCATCATAGGATATGCTCATAAAACTGCTAACACCAGTCTTCAGAAGACAGGTGGCTTACTGCTCAGTTTGTGAAATAAACATTTACTTAAACAAAATAAATAGTAGGGAGGAGTCTGCTAAATGGAGCATGCAGCAGCAACAACTTCTTTTGGTTAGATGTACATCTGCCATGAAGGTCCAAATTCTCAATTCTCACAGTTGACCAGATCATCTTAACGATTCTATCACTACTAGCCCAGTTACTCAGCTATAGTGATGATCTCATACTGACTCACCAAAAAGTTTGAGGCTCCAGTTGACAGAAGCTTTCCTGTGCTTTCCTTTCATCCCAGTTTTTCTGTAAGGTTTGCTGGAGGCAGTCAAAGAGGGTAAGAGTTGTTTGTGCTCCAGCAACCCACAGCTCCTTAAAGCTCAGCAACATTTTCTGGCATGACAAGATGTGTCATAACAATGCAAGATAATAAGTGTCATAGATTTATCTTTGTCTTCCATTTGCTTAATCCGTGCTGTACTTTACTTGAAACAATCCTACCCATTAATGCTTTGCATAACTGTTTTATGGTCCTTGACCAGAGCTAGCACTAACTAGAGACAAAGAAGAATATTAAGTATCTAACATTTGGGCAACCATGGGGAATTTTAATTACTACATAGATGAGATACCTGTTAGGTGGAAAAGTACCATTGAAGAGTCTGTTTAGGGGGGAAATATGTTATCACTTGTTATAGCGTGTAGTTTGCCATCTCCTTATTTCCCTTTTAAAAGTTGCAGACCTTTCTCCTTCATTCTTCAGTTACTCAGGCAAAAGAACTTACTTACACAAAGTGGTCAGTTTGTCAGAGCTCTGCCATAAGAGCTCAGAAGCAAACTCAAAACTTGAATTCTTTTCTCATACTTCCCCATCTCTGTCCCAGATGTGCTAGGGGCTGTGAGTCTGCTGCTGGTTTCTTATCCAATCAACATCACTGCAACACTAGGCTAGATCAGAGGCAGTGATCTACCGGCATCTGCGTTCACTAGCGTTGTGCTGATGGCTGAGCATTTACGCTGTTATTCTTCCACAGGGACTGTATTTTATTCAGCCTTACTGGTCTCCTGCTGAAGTCTTGTCATGTTAACAAGCTGAATTTTCCAAAATAGGATAGGTGATAAAGTCTCATCCCTACTTTCTGGGACAACCCTTTAAAAGTTATAGTAGCTTTGCAAATAATGATACAATGTCCATTTTGCAGCTGTACATGCTATGGCACAAGGATGGCAAATGCCAGTACAGAGAGCAACAAGTAGAAAAATATGCTCTTGTGCTTAAACAATGAGTTCAGAATAGCTTTACATTTCTCAGTGTTCTTTCACTAATGAAACTGCTTCACACTCACCCTATAGTTTTTTTTTTTCACTTTCTTTTAATGTGTTAATAACCCTTTGGTTCTAATTCTGTTTTCCTTTAAAAATTGTGCTATACTCTCCTTCTTGTTATCTTTTCTGTGTTCTTCCCTCCTACACTGCTTGGTTTTGTCTGTTTCTTCTTTCAGAACTGAGTACCTAACACAAAACTCTGCTTGCTCCATGTGCTAAGCCTGGCCAAAGTTGTTCTTGTCACTTAGTGGCTGCTTCTGAAAAGAGGCAACCTTCAGTCCTTGATGGACAACAGAGGGAAACTTGTCACCAGAGACTTAGATGACAGCTGTGCTTTGGCCAGTCCTGGTTTGGAAGACTCTCTCAAGACGCATCACCCTGCTGGGTCAGTACACAGGAGTCCTGTAACCCAGAGAAAGTTTCTTCTGCTACATTCCATTCAGAAAAAGTATTTATCCTTAATCAAAAGCCACTTTGTCCTCCTAGCATACTCTGCTAGTTGTTCCTGTGAAACTCACTTTTTTTTGGTTGTTTCCAGTTTCACTAATGGAGTTTTCTATAATTCTTTCCTTTATGCAGTTTTCACTGTTTCTCTCACCTGATTCAATATACTAAATCTCCCCTATTCCCTTTCCACGTGTTTCTAGTCTAGGATTTAGAAAAACGGTATTCTTAGAGGCATAGTAGCCAGCATGTTTACAACAGTGAGACATTAAAACTCATATACACAAGTTGTGTCTTTAAATATGTTGGCCAGTGAAATGCATTACCGTGCTTCCCACTGATCCATTAACAATGTGAGAACTTCCTCTGTCTATTTAGGCCTTGGATGGCAAGTATGTAAATGATGGCTTCCTGGTTTTATAAATACTAAGACCTAAACAGCAAAGCATTTTCTAATTTCTTGGCCTCCATTTCCTTCAAAGATATCAAACTGTGTTTTCCTGAATTCTTTGGCGAGGCGTAGTCAGTGTGAATCAGGAGCAGAGGAAAACAAAGGAAAACACCTATCATAAGGATGAAATCCCAGGTTTCAATACAAACCTTGACAATCCTGTGACAGAAGAACCAAATTGTAACTCTGTTTCAATCAAATTAGTGGGTTTTATTATCTAGCCCTACAGAATTGAATTAGCAATGGGATAAGTCCTGACCTTAGCAGAGCAAGAAATTTGCCATACTGGCTTAGGGTCTAAAAGCAGTTTTACAATGTGTTTGGATCATCTGCAGATGTACTCTTGATTTCTCACTGTCTCTCTCCTCCTTGCTGCAGTGCTTGCTTTCTCTTAGTTCCACAGGTCCAGACTGAGAGGCAGCTTGTAAGACTAGTATACGTAGCTAGATGCGTCCATTTACCAATGTCCTAAAAATTAAGATATTTTTATATAATTGTTTCATTGTCTAGTTTGTCTAGTCTTTCCACATTGTTTTCACTTTGGAAAGTTCCATGCACTCACATGACTTTACCTTTGTCAGAAACACTTTCAAATCAGTTTATCTGCTCAAGTTATGAAGCCAGGTCCTCTCCTGTGCTGTAAATCAGCACTCCTTTGGTGACTTAAAAAATACTTCTGTATTTGCTGATCTACAATTATTAAAGCTCTGGTGACACAATATAAAAGTCAATGCTTGGAGAAGGAACAGAGAGCAGATAGATTTCTCTGTTTAGTATGTGGCCTCTGCCTCTGCCAAAAATACCATGATATAGATACAAAAAGAATATTGGCAAGTTTTAGATGTATCTGAGTGGCACAAAGTATACTGTATGACAGATGAGCACACTGAAGGTACACAGGTTTGTCAAGAAATAAGAGGTATCTTAGAGCTAATAAAAATTACCTTTGTGTGCCATTGTTCATTTAATGAAAGGAAGCATACAGTACTGCTTGAATTCACTGACAAAAAGGAAAACCACCACAGCTTTCAGAGATGTAACTGATTTGTTCCAGAATTGTTCGCTGGTTGATATACAGCATATTGTAACATTATTTTGTTCATGTTTTAAAAGATGTGTCTTCAGTCACTGAACCAGCTCAAAATATAAATCTCATCCAATCACAAAAATGCTGAACAATTTTCAAAGGAGTGAATGAATGCTGATGCTGGGCTGTGTGCGAGAGACAGGCCAGCCATTCTTCCATGGTTCTAAACATGCAGATAAACAAGCTGCATCTCCATGGACCAAGTGTGGCTGACCTGAGCCAGGGAAATGCAACTGTCTCATACTGCACTTTGTCAACCCTTCTCCATGTTTCACTCTTCCTTACAATGAACTACCCACCTAACCTCCATCTTATAAATTCTAAGACAAACATTTGAACCTGATAATGAAAACAGCTATAATGAAATAGCAGTGCAGTGATGCTTTTCTTCCCCTGTGCCCTAAGCATCAGTTGTGCCACTGAGGGATTTTAAGTGTGCTTGACTTGGGGTTTGGATTTTTTTTTTGCTTGACTGTTACTTCTTGTGGGTGGTGAATGCTCTTCACAATTATAGCAAAGGTAAGAGGGAAGGAAAAAAAATATGTCAAGAAGGAAAAAATAAAAATTGCCAGGAACACTAGGAGGCCAAAACAGGCACAGTGGGAGGCCTGGTAATTTCATCAGAAAGTCTGGTCACATGACACCTCCGAATTCAAAAGACTCTCATAGATAGCACAGTCTGAATATGATGGAATTACATACCGAAGGTGGCAGGAGGACTTCCAGCATAAGGTGTAAAATGCGAAGATGAGAATCTGACAGATGAGGTCTATCAGAACCTATAGTGAACTGTCTATTATAGATGACTTTTCTACTTGTGAAATTAGCAGATTTGTCACAGAATTAGTTCAGGCAGAATGAATTCAGAAACCTATCTACTGCATGATGAGATTTCTCTTTCAAGGATCTGGTGTACCTTTGGCTAACCAGGTGACTAGACAAAAAGCCCAGCAAGCATGTGAATTTTGAAGTTTGTTGGGGCAGACACCAGGTGACGGGGCATAAAGGGATCACAGCACACAAAAGCAGACCAGTGCAATTCTAAAAATAATCCTGTTACAGCAATAACTAAAAATTCAGAGTATATACCTGCTTCTGACCTCAAAAGAGACTTGGATTCTTCCAGATACACTTACTGAGAAGTCCCCGTGTTCTACTAGTATTATGTAAGGATTGGTGAACTATTCTGAGACAACTAATCTAACAATTCTTGCAAGATGTTAGTTTTCCCACTGCACATTTGACACAGGTAAACCGAGGCATTGAAATTAAGTTTATTACCAAATACTGCACTAGAAAATAACACAATGGATGGTACCTCCATTTCTGAGTTGCATGTATACCTGTGCTTCTATATTGCTGTGTTTTGCTTTTTTGTAGTTTAAAATTTGTTTGGGGTTGGGTTTTTTTGGTTGGTTGATTTTGTTTCCCACAGAACATTCAAGTCAATCTCATGCTTCACAAACCAAAATATCTGCAGTGTGCTTTTGTTCTTGTTGTGTACTCTGACTAAAGCCAAAGGGAGGTTGCTACATACTTAATCTGAAGAGGATTTTGCAAATAAGTCAGCACACACATTTGTATTTTTGATTGCCCCATGAAATTCAGTTCTGTTACAAGCAGAAATTAGCAACTTAAGTGTTTTAGGCTTATCTCAGCTCTGAAAAGTCTTACACATAGCTCCTAGAAATAATTTAGCCCTACCACTGACATTCAGGGGAGGATATAGACCACTTAATTTAGAAAGACAAGAACTGCAGTTTCTAAGCACTACTTGACAATCCGTATACTACAACCAACAAGAGATACCTTGTTGTCGTATCTTCCAAGAAATTAATTAAGAAATCATGAGTGGGATTTTGCTAGTGCAATCACCAACCACTTAACTCATTGCTTCTAGGCATCACTTACCAATTATTTCAGAGGGATCTAAGTTAAGTCAATTGCCAAATACTCTTGAAACTCCCTATCTAGCTTTATAAGATTTCAATTTGAAATGAAATGCAACTGTATTTTTTATTTACTTTTGTCATAGACATAGACACTTACATGGATGCTTTCAATCAAGGAGAAAAAACTCAGTTGTATATCTGATTTTTTCTGTTATAAAGCTGATTTTTTTTAATCCAAACTATTATTTAGCAGGAGATGTAGTAGATAGTAAGACAGAATCTCAGTGGGATGTTTACTGTGAGCAGAGCATTTGGAGTAGTTCCAAACAGAAAAACTTCAGTCAGTGATGCGTATTGGTATGTAGAGCAGGTTTTACCAGCTTTGTGAAGTTACAAAGTCCATAGTATGAGTTGCTGCTGAGCTGAAACAAACAACAAGCAGGCACTGCAACCATGTGCTGTGTGACTTAACTGTTCTAAAGAAAGACATTTTAAAGCTTTATTTATGGACCCCAGCTCCCTGTGTCATTCACTGAAGAAATTACCACCTCAGAAGATGGTTTGAAACAACCTCCAGACTGAAGAGCCACCTAAAGGTTGACACACTGACTCCAGCAGAAACAAACTGGGGAGAACTATATGCAAATTCTTTTTTCCCCTGAAACAGGAGTCTTCGTTAAGGACATAGCAATGTCTCTACCTACTTATAATCCAAAGTCTTAAATGGAAGTCCCTACAAATGTTTTCCCAAAAAATACCTGTAGAGAATTCCTCCAAGAGGCAGAAGACACATTGCCTTCTCTCAATACACTTGTGTGGAAAGGCAAGTGGTTACAGATCAGAAAGATACAAGTGGGAGTCCAAACCTATGGGCACAGTTAACAATCTCCACTCTGATCTGTCACAGTCATTCTGATGCAGGAAAAACTCGAGCTTAATGGGCCAGAAAGTGGGAACAAGAATGAGTATCACAGTACTATCTTGGATGTGTCTTCAGTCAATTTAAATCTATCCTTCATACAAAGGAGAAAACCAAATGCATATTAATACACTTACCAAAATGCAATTGTATACGAGGGGGGCAGCGAGGACTCCCATATGTGTTCTAGAAAGGAAGAAGTTTCTATCACTGCATTTCAAATAGAGATTGATTGACTCACCATATGTAGGTTTGCTTTTAGATTAACATGCTATTGAAACCCCACAGAGAAGTTTCCCTAACTTCTGGACCCTAGCCAGGAAAAAAGCCAGAACAAGGTAACAAGGTGATGGTGGTACAACCAAAGTGCATCAGGGTGTGGGCAGCAGAACTTCAGGTCTGTGGGGAATTTTGGGGTCAAAAGCTGAGGTCTTGGTTTGCCCTGGACACCTGGGAAATGGTGTGCTGGAACCAGGATCTGCAGGAATGCTGTTCCAAGTTTAGGCATCTAAATTAGTTCCTTTTGGATCTGATCTTTAAGATTAGAATAGCAGAGACCCAAGATAAAAGCTAGTAAAACAGAAGACAAATAAGACTGACTTCTTATCTCCCTAACAATATAGAGAAACCTTTTGTACATGCTGAGCTACCTAATGTTTCTGATCAAATGGATGTTTCTGTAACCAGTGTATTTTTTTTATAATATAAAAATCAAGTGGAAAGACTCAATAGAGAGTTTAAGGGATCTAATAATCTCTCTCTAAATCTCAGCAGGACATTCACTTTCTATAGTCTTCTTCAATGGCACAGCCCAGCTAAACTGGTTTATAAACCTCTGAAGGTGCTTAGCACAAAAGTAGCATCAAAAAGGTATGAGAGAAAAATAGATAAAAAATGCCCTTGACACCAGTATCAAATTTTCACCAGCTAAAGATGGACTTTTGTGTCTATGCTTCTGTCTTCTGGCTGTGCCTTTTTAGTTGATACCAAATATACACAATTATACACATCCAAGTTCTCCCCCTTCTGGGATGTTAACCTTAAACCCAACATTTCTTTATCACTCTTTGTCAGCTATTTTTGTGTTCGAACCATGAGGTGAATAATCTAGTGATTTGCTGTAGCCTGAGTCCATACAGAACTTTCATTTAGGAAGTGCCAAGCACTCCAAAAATCACACTAGTGAAGGCATTTAGGCACTCAGAAATAGAATTTTGCATTGAGTAGCTTTCCATTACAATTATTGGGGCCAGAAGTACCCTTTTACAGAGCAGCCCATGTCAGGTAGTAATCAAAGGATCTTGAGCCTCAGCTGCTACTGTTCTGTGCATTTCTTTGCAGTCTTCCAACCTTTCTAGCTGCCATACACTGAGATCCAAATTCTCTGTGGTGCTGAACACCCACAATGCCCTGGTTTATTGCCATAGCTCATTACAGCCTTTCTGCTTTGACAGACATAAAGATCACATAAAGTGGAACCTATGTGGCATTGTCTGAGTACACCAGAAGGCTGAACAGAAGAACCCAACCAGGACACTAACAAGTCTGGTATGGTATAACAGAATTAGCAGGAAGACAATATTCACTGTGTAATAAAAAAAAAAAAAAAAAAAAAAAAACCAAAATGACACTATAAGCTTGAAAACATTCGCCTCACTGCTCTGTGGTTTGAGAAGTGAAGTCTAGCATGGCAAAACAAAAATCAGACCTACTTTTAATCTGTGAACAACTCTCTTGATGAAATCTGTCATGTTCTTGGCTTCTTTTGTTCCTTGAGAAAAGAGCAAAAATGTTATTTTTCTTAGAGAATTTCCAAATGTTTTATTTTTATTAATGTTTCTATATGAAATAGTTTATCACTGCAGGCAAATATGTCTCATTCATTAATTCTTCCATTGTTGAAACAACATAACCTATAGTTTCTAACATCATAAATCTTGGACATCACATGGAGATTCCCTGTTATGTACATAATTTTCTCTTCTGATGTGTTTGAAAGGCCAGTCAGGACTGTTGTTATAATCTGTATTGAAGTAGTCAGCATTTGAATTTTTGAGTTGCTTTTGTCACTGATTGTGGTTTTCCATATGGTAAGAAATTAATCTCTTAGTTTAAATATTTTTAATGCTCTTTCTGCACATTTCATATTTGATTCAAGATTTGGCAAGTCCTCTGAAGTTTGGGTTCTTAAAGATACAGCCTTCTGTCCAAAAAGCTCAAGATCCCTATTCCATGCTACTAAATTGCAAACAAAAAATAGAAAATTACTCGAAGGGAGAAAAACAAAAAAGACATAACAGAAGTGATTCATAGTTTAATTTCATATAAAAATGGTAAGCAAAATGCAGTTTTGCCATCTAAGTCTTCAAGAGATCCTGTATCTGTCTGTATGGCCAGTCTTCGCAAGCGAAGATTTGGGAAAGGTCTTTACCCTTCGAGCCTGCGCAGTGGATTTTTTAGGTGAGACACAGTGTGCGCTGAACTGAGCCCACCCTTTAATCCTGAGGTTCATCTGCCGGGGCCGAGCAAGCTTGGACAGTGGCAGTGAGGTCCTCAGAACGTAGGTTTGTTTAGAGTGACCTTCTCTTAGATGGATGGCCTTACAGGGCTGACGAGCTCCATCTGCCCGGGGGTCTTTTTCCCTGACCGGGATTCGAACCCGGGCCGCAGCGGTGAGAGTGCTGCATCCTAACCACTAGACCACCAGGTGACCCCAGTTCAGTAAATATGGTCGCTTCAGACCTCAAAATTTGTTCATCAGCTGTCATTCTTCTCTTAAGCAGGATACACAAAGCAAGACTGAGTGCTGCCAGCACCTCATACATACATTTAAAAGAATCAATGCCTTTTCTTTGAGATAACTTGAAGAAAGAGCACAAAACTGAAATGAGTACCAAAGTGCTTCACATGGCTTTTTTCTTTTTTGATTTTTGCACTGTTAATGCTGGCATTTTTGAACTCGACTGGGGAAAGTGGAGACCACTTAAGTCATTACTGCATTTGTGCATACTATGTGATCATTTAGAGGCTCTAAAAATGTGCAGATCCCATTTGTTCCACTACCCAACTATAAGCAGGTCTAACATCACAAAAAGCAGTGCAGCTACAGAACAAATCACAAGAATGGGGGAAATGAGAAGAACCAAATGCTCCAAGTGACAGGCTTTTATGTTGCAAAGCAATAAGTCATCTCCTGCAAATATTTAAGTCAGAAGAAGGGAGTGAAGAAGAAAAAGTAATGGGCTTCAAGTCTTAAAAAGTGATGTTAGAGGCAGTAGATCACAGGGGAGTATCAATTTGGAATTGTGCAGTACTGTGCACCAAGTGTTTCGGTTCTAGTGGCACAACCATCTTGGGGTAAATCGGCTCTTCAAAAGTGTATTCTTAAACTGCCTAGAGACAAACCTCAGCCCTCTAGGCAGCCTTTGGACATTTGCTTTCGTCTCAGCTTACCTGGCATTTTCTAATCAATGCCTTCTCACCAACCAAAAACATGAGCCAGAGTTTCTATCAGAATTTTCATTGCTGGCATACACTAGATAACCACTAACCTGGCTGAACTGAAGAAAACAGGTAACAAAGGAGAATAAGGGTATTATTGATTATTTTTGTTTCTTGTTGACAAAAATTGTGACCACTAATATCTGTCACATTCCTATAGCTGATTTTAATCAAGACAGCACATGGAATGACATGTTAAACTTAGGTTAAACTTAGCAGTAACTGGATTCTTTGTTTTAGGTTTTGGGTTGATTTTAAGTTAATACTGCATTCTTTTCTTCCTCTAGTTCTTTTCTGCATTCTTTTCTTCCTCCATGCCAGGCCATGTTCCTTCATTTGATCTGATTTGCAGTTTAGGAAGAACATACCACTGTGGAGATCTGAATACACACAATTATGTTTCCTTGCTACTATGCACTGCACCTAAGGAAGGTCCTTATATCACTGGTGTTGCTATCCCTGCTGTACACATGTGGAATATAGCTTCAGTTACCAGTACAGTATTTGTGAAGAAAAAGAAAGCTTTAGTCAACCTTAAAAAAAAAAGAAAATGAAGGAAAACTAATGTTCCCCATATGCACTGCCCTGAGAATTCAGATGAACTTTCTGTGCTTCTCTTCTTTTGCTTTAGAAAAATGTGTAAGCCATGATTTTAAATCATTTGCAAACTCCCCTGCTTTAATTTATTAATGTAGACTGACTGCACAAGAGCACTATTTTAACCTTAAACTGGAATACTAATAAAATTCCTGCACAATACCAGATATGTTTGATTTCAGTTTTTATTGCAGTATTATCCCAGTGGATCCCAAAAACATCTGACTGAAGTTAACTTAAAATTTCTGCACTTCAATTAGATATGGAACCAAATAAACTCCACTGAGAGCAACAACCTTGAACTCGTGGAAATTCAGATCTGGATCCAGGCTTTGCAGCTGAATTCCATCCCAAGCTTAAATGCAACTCAGAATCAAAGAGTGTTGTGGCTGCACACACGATTTACAGGAAACATTCAATTCAACATTTTTGGTAGGTATTCCCTCCTTTAATTACTCCCAAATTTCTGCCAATCTCTTCATACCAATGCCTGAATTCAGATTCTTGCTCTCTGTCTGGACTGACTAAAGCTTTAACAGACACCTCACTTCACTACAGAATAAACATTGTGGCACTGATTTGAATCCAAAATTCTTTGAACAACTGTTTCACATCTAAGTAATTGCACCAGCAGTAGTGGGATCACCTCCTTGTTAAAATGGTAGGGAGAGGGGGTGGTTGGAATCGCAGCCTCTGGCTTTATCATATAACATGAAAAGCCTTTGGGCTATCTGCTCAGCTGGGATAAATAAGCAAAGCTCTATTGGTTTCTGGGTGAATGAGATTATAATTCAAATCAGAAGTGCAGTGTTTGTTTATACCATAACAAAATATCACAGAAGTTTGTATCATAAGCCTTAAAACACTGCACTCAAGGACAGTAAAACCCATGACTCTGAGCTTAGGTTTCAGTGATTCCAGTGAAGTTATGCCTATTTGTTTCAGGACAGCAGTGCTGATGTGCACCAGCTGAGAATTTGGCTCTTTAACTCCTAGATGACAGTAGAAATCATCTACATGGAGAGGGAGAAGGGGCAAGGGTGGGAATCAGCTTGAGTACAGAGCTGTATCGCTGATAAATGGTTATCAGCCACCTCTTAAAACAGGCAGGCCTGTTCCTTCCTAAAGCGAAACTAGAGAATTAAAAAACACATGCAAAAAAATAATACAAGGATATGTTTCCTTAAAGAATTTCAAATGTGTATGCTATACTTGACAATCTAATACAAAGGATTTTGATCGTAACATTTCACCAGTTACTCATTTTATATGCTTGCGCCTACAACCCTTGTGATTCAAAATAAACTCCTATATAAAATGCCTTTCAGAACAACCCATCCAATCAGTTAACCTGGCAGCCTATGCTCACCAAAAACAAAACTACCCTTTCTTCCATGCACCCCAAAAGAACCCCAAACTAGCCAGCAGTAAGAAACTTGAAGGATGGTATCTCCTGGTACCAGCTCATCCCAGTGGAAGATGATGCAATATGTAACACTGCTATGTTTCACAATAAGTATGTAAGTGTAGTCACATGTGGCACAAATGAAATGTATAACAAAGAGCAGAAACATATGTTCATATAAACCATTGGTTATGTCAAAACTAATAACTTGTTTACTGTAGTGGACTCAACGGTAACAGGTCCAATGAGCCTAATGACTGTTATCCATTCCTTTTACTCTTCATTGAGCAGGCTGGATTTTTTTCAGGAATTCTGTTTATGCAATCCAAACATATTGTTATTTGCTACTTTCTGCATGATCATTTTGGCATTCTTATGAGTAGATGATGATGGTTCTGTCTAAATGTTTGGGAGGATTATCACTGACATGGGAAGTTATTAGGTTTGATGCAATATAGAGAAAATTCACAGTCAGAAAACAGCATCTTTCATTTTTAGGAATGGAGGTAATTGTGCTTTGTGACAGTGCACATCCTTAAGATGTTATGTATCATTGCGTACTTAAAAAAGCAGCACACTTTTCATTGATCTTTCAATTTCATTTTGATTTAAAATGCAGATCTTTCCCTCCATTGAAATCCTAGCATTTTTATTTTAAAATGTATTGGGAAAAAATCCATTTCAGACACATGCAGCACCATAAATTACTTTTTGTGGTTGAAACAGTATTCGCTTATGGCACGGGTTGAACATCCTCCTTTATTAGAATGCTATTTATTGCCACCAGCTGCAGTGCTTAGCTAGGAAAGTTCTTGACACCAGCAATTGCTTTTCAGCACTGATGCTTCCGGCTGCTAACAGGGGCTTCTATTGCCAAATGCAGCCACCCTCTTAAACTGTTCCTTCTGGTATACAGACAGCTCCTGTCACTGTTACCCAGAGCAGAAGCTGGGAGAAAGGGATCGGATCTGAACTCACTGCTATGTAATCTCTTTAGCTATAAATCTCCTATAACTCTAAAAGGCCTTGCCAAATATCACTGGCCTAAAAGCTGTCAAATGTGTTCAGGAAATCTACCCATCAGTAAGAGTTTTTTTTTCAAAATTAAGATGCGAGTTCAGCTCATGAGCAAAGGACCGTCCTGCATAACTAGCCTCAGATTTAGCAAAAGCAAGAGGACTTCTGCATCCATAAGCTGTGTGGCCAGTGGTGTCTATTTTATTAGATTTTTGAGCAGGGAGAAGTAGACAAAGGTAATTACCCTTCTTCTGTTAAGGGCTGTTATTACTTCTGCATGAACAGTTAGCACTGCTTTTTTTCTTTTGCTTCTGCCTATGGTAGCCAGGAAAACTAAGCAGGAGGAGTATAAAAGAGGCAGTGTCAACAGCTGTCCTACCAAACACTAAGTGTTTACCTCATACAGTAAATCTTCAAAGCAGTAGCATGCGTGCTGCTTCTGTGTATGCAAATCCTTTTGTTTTATTGATATCATTTGCACACATGCCTTCTTCACAGCTGAATCCTTGAAAAGCCATTGCATACAATTCAGCCCAACTAAGCAACAGAGGCAATCAATGACAGGAGGAGACTGAACTCTTCTAACATGGGAAGAATTCCTTTCCTCCCTAAGAAGAGAAACACCCAGTAGGTCAAAGAAGAAGGGTTCTCTGCAGTATAGCACAGACAAGCCTGTTATACAGATGCCTGAACCACTGGAATCTACAATTAAACAAAACAAAACAAACAAACAAAAGTCAAGACCTGTATGTTTAAAACCCTAAAACATTCAAACTAGTGTCTTTGCGGAGTTAGGTTTTGGCACACAAGACACAAGATAATTTAGCTGAAAAACATCCTGAAAATATTTTTACGCACTGTGAAAACTGGTAAGTGTCCTGTTCATCTTACAGACAGAATAAAAAAAAAAATCATTATTATGGCCATAAGGAAATTCCTTTACAAATTCAGAGAGTACAAAATACATCTGAAAGCTGGAGTTATTTACGGGTTCAAAATACAATTGCTCTTTGTTTCTTATCTTGTCCCTGTGAATAACCCAAAACAGTTGTTAGCAAATTACTTTCTCTTTCATATCTTTAAACTGGAGATAAGTATATGTTTCCTCTAAATGACTCATAAAAATAAACTGGCACAACAGTATGACTAAAAGTGTTATGTGTGACTGAGCAGCCTTCATAAAAATTACTATTTTCTTTCCATCTGTATTCTCCTTGGGTCAGAGTCTGGGTCATACTCTGCCCCACACACTATGTCCTCTTATAAGACCAGTATTCACTTCCCCACCACTGGAAGTGGTCTACTCTATTACACCAATAGCATTCTAGCTTTTTCTTTGGGAAATGCAAGACGAGATATGATAATGTAACATCATGAAGAACGGGTCTCTTAAACAGCTCCTCTCCTCTATTCCAGCTGGACTTCGTCCAATTCAAATGGATGAGTGAGGGCCAACAGACATATTAGTGCAACCCTGTATTTAAAGCTAAATTATCCCCTGAATGACCCTAGAGTCAATTTATGGGTGCAGAGACTAAGGACAATAGAGTTCAGAAATACTCTAAAGCCTAGCTTTGAAAACGCCTTGACACATGCCACTGGGGGGACACTTGGAGGGGGAAAAAGGGGTAAAATATATATGTGCTCACTTTCCATGTTTGTCCAGTGTCCTATTTTATGATTGTTTTTTAAATTTCTTTTTGTCACTTCATGACAAAAAAAAAAAATAGAAGCTCCTCTGACTTCCCATTATACCAATGATGCCTACTAATTTTAATTCTTACTACAGCTTAGAACAGTAGTTAATCTCTGCAGATGAGTTGTCCCCTAAGGAGTTCAGCAGTATGACTCTTCCTCATCGCTACAGATGCAAGAAATACCTTTGTGCATTGTGCACAAGCAACCTCCATGTTAGCAATGGTGAACAGTAGGACTCTTAATTTCCCTCCTCCTAGGGGTCTTCCTGCATGAAGACACCACCACCTTCCCCCCTAATGACTTTGCATGCCGTGGAGTAAGTAAGGCAAGCAAGCAGAAGAAAATATGTATGAATATTCATTCCCCATTCCTTTCTTGTACCTGGGATATTAAAAGAACAGGCAGAAGAGATGTCCAGAATACAAGTTGCACAAATCGTGACTGTTTAGTTGGCTGCCAGGTTACCCAGCAGTAAACTGTAGGATGTTGCTCTTGGTTTTCACAAAACTTGTTTTGCTGGAAGTTCTGGGCAGTTTTTTTGTAATCCTTCCTTGGTGTAGAGCAACCTTCCTCAGTATTTGATTGGGATTGAGCTTTTTCCCAAGTTGCCCTGCTCACTATAAGGTTTCATTCTCATTGCTTTAATTTTTATGTCTCTTTATAATTATGAGTTGACTTAGATTAAGCTACCACAGAAACCAAATAAGCTTTAATCAGTCCTCCCAACTCTCCCCAACACATAATTTCAGAAACAACTCAGATTTGCAGAACAGGTTAATTATAAAAACAAGCTCACCAAAAAATTTTGAGAAAAGGCATGCAGAAGTAAGATCATCATTTTATGATTTTTTTTCTTTCAGACAAGTAGAACCATGGATTACATTTTTATGCCCCAGTGCCTTAAATGCAAAAGTTCTTTAGGAAGACAAATGTAGACCAGAGCAGATACCAAATAACTGTTGTAACAAGGAGGAGGAAGTGGGGAAAAAAAAAAATCAACCAAGCATCAAAGGGCGTTTAGTATATTTTACTGCAATTTCAATAAGTTTAGTTATGATTCTATAAAAGTTATAGTTATGACATTTAGAGAGCTTCCTGTTGCCTGGTCATTAATTCTACTTGCTTTCTTGTGGAAAGGTTCACAATTACCCACATCTTTCCTTTCCACGTAACACCATTTCCCATATAAACATACTGCTTTTGTGTTTTAATACTTGAGACTGCTACCATGCGCTACTGTAGGAGGATGAGTGATAGGAAGATCAACACATGATTCTGGTGCAGCAACGCAGGTATTGACTGCCATGCCACTGACTCAAAAGGAGTCAGTAACAGTATGTGGAGCAGTTGATTTACAAGCCAAAACCCTTCAGTTATCTCCAAGTTAAATGCAAGCAAGAGAGGGATAAAAATCTGTTGTGGGTGCTTCCCAATATGCAACTGGTCAATGTGGCAAGCAGGACCACCTTCCTTCATTGGCTCCACAATTATCCCCATCATCAGCAATATCAAGGATGACACCTGACCACTGTGCAAAAAAACATCCATCCTATTCATACCACCACATCAATTGCACAGGACATTTAAATGAAATCCTGTAACAACCACACCACCAGTTTGCAGATTGAGCAGTTCACAACTCTGAAACAGTGACACATTCAGCTACCTTATACAGGTAATTTTCATAGTGGTGTTTCCAAAACCAGAGAAGTAGGGCAGGCTTTTCAGACTTGGCTGCCTGAAGCAATCCATCTATCCACCTGAGAAACTTAACTGAACAGCCTAATTTTTAGATGCAAGCACTCAAACCTCCCATTAAGTCACTGTCAGAGACTTTCCAGAGTCTTTTGCACTGGCCTATATTCACTGCATCTTTAACTAGCCCTAAAAATTAAGCACAGGGGTAATTTAAAGCCAGTGGCTGGATTTTTAGCAGTAACGCAGAAGGATGTACTTCAGGTGCTGGTTGCCTAACTCAAGAGAGTTAAATGGTCACATTTTCATGAGTGCTTAGCATGTACTCTGAGAACTATTAAGCATTATCTGAGTGCTTTAGCAACCAAAAAAGGATGCACTGAAGCAAGTCAAGTTCCTGCTAACTGTAAATACCTTGGATCAGTTCACTTTAGGATGGCAAGTTTGTTCAGTTGCTTTGTGGCAAGCACATGAATGGGGCAGAGAGACCACAGTCACATGCTGTTGAAACCTTATGGTTACAGATATGCCAACAAAGGCAAGAGCAGTCCAAGACTTCAGTTACTCAAACCAAATAAAACCATATAATATCCAGGTAATATCTACTCTTTTGCACTGTAGAATCCAGAAAATATTTTCCACCCAAGGGAACTAATAGCCTTCCGTACTCAGGCAATCTGGACAACTGCCCGAGTGGATGATCAGTCATCTTTAGAAGAAAATCAAAAGAAAGAGAGTAGAGAAAGAAAGAAAAAAGGAAGGAAAGAAGGAAGGAGTCAAACAAATGGTGAGACTTTAGAAGAAAACACAGTTTTGTTATCTTTATGAAAGATCCAAATAAACTAGAGCGACAGATACATTCAGACATTACCCAGGAATCGCAAGTTGATTTTGCCACAGATATGTATAGATATTTTATTTGGATCTAACTGGAAACTGAAAATTAAATGCATGTAGTAATACAACAGAGCATTTCAATACTCTTTTGGACTGAAAACTTACATATTGAAAAACTTCTGTTGAAAAAGCATTCCACAAAAATGAACTGCAGCATCAAAGTAAGAGCACTGTGCAAGATTTAACATGAAGAAGGACAAGGCAGTGTTAATGGGAAAGAGAGACCATACTACAGGTGCTGGCAGCCAAAACCAACAAGCTTGCTTTCACTAGATCTCAAAGAATAATATTTAATTTAAGTACTGCCATTATAGAAAGCCACAAAAATTGAGACTTCCAGAGCTGGAAGTGAGAACATATTTCATCTCCAGCCAGAATACTAGGTCCATTCCAAAGCTGAGTTACTGCAAGTCTTCCATTGTCTCCAATCATTTTTTTCCTTTTTTTTTTCCCTCTTATTTTCAGAGTGGGTGAGCAGGTATTTCCCATGTAACTCCAAGCATTAGAAATACACAATATATACATTTATTAATTTAATAAATATAAAATTGAATTCTCTTTAAAGAACTATATTTAGTGCACACCGCACTACTGAAGTAAATAAGCATAGTTTCAATTGACATATTTTAATTCTATTTCTCCAATATTCCAATACTCTTCTGGGAAAGGAAACAAAAGTAAAAAAGTTTTTACAAGTTCTCCAAATGCTATACCCATACTCTAGTAATCAAATACTATTATAATTGTTATTTTGAAAATATTACTATGCTGCAAGAAAAGCATGGCAGATAGAAGATCAGGTTCATCCTTAATATTAGCTAAACTAGAAACACTGCTAGATGCAGTACAAATAGGAGGTAATTTCTTTATTTAAAGAAAAGGATTTGTTGATCATTCTGGTAATACAAATGGTTCTTTAGAATGCAAAGTACCATTGGTGTACTTTAAAATGTCCATTAAAAATCATAAGCTGGAAGCAGTTACCAAATAATTACAGCCACAGAATAAAGTCGTGTATGGTGCCCATCAGGCTTTATTAGAGTTGCAAATCAAAAGCCATGGACTGATTCCCAATTTATTATTTCTACAAACTTTAGGAAAAACAGAGCGGAAGGCATCAGTGAAATACACTAATATGTTTCAAGTGGAGCCCTTTCAACGGGCTATCTCTATTGAAAGATATAAGGAACACATCAGCAACAGCAAAACAAATTCATTTTCAGCATATAAATGTGCACTTTAAGCCAAGTAAGAAATGTAGAAGCCCTTCTACTTTGTCCCACAAAGATATTTCTTTGCCTTTCCTGGTCTGGTGAATACTCGAAGTGTGGTATCATGAGTTTCTCTTTCCGTGAGTACTGCGGTAGTAAAGAGGCTTCCTTCACACTGACCCAGACAAATTTTCTAGTTTACCACTGGAGTAGGCTGTCCAAATGGTTTACCCAAACCCAGCTAGGGACACCATTTGAAATGTCTTTGTAGAAGCAAGAGCAAATGAGGGGCCTCACAGTAAAGCACATGCATTCCTCCTGCCAAATCCCAGAACACAGCTGATGGGTGTTAGCCACCCTGCACCATGATGGACGTGCTCATCTTAGAGCTGAGGTCTGCTGAAAGCTGCCTGGCAGCTGGAAGCCCAGGTGTGATTTCCTCTTGACCTTTAAAGCCAATTGCCTACTACACTTCCAGGCTATATACTGCTGCTGCAGGGAGAAATGAGATTTCCTTGTAAAAGTCCTTCTCCATAAGAACCAAGGTGTGTGTGGGTATCAACCATCTGCTGAGAGCTGCAAACACTCATGTGTTAATTGCTTAATTGCCTGCCCTGATATTACTGGGGACAGCTTGCCCTGGGCTAGTGTTTTATAGAATCAAGCCCAAGGGCTGCTGCAATAACTAAGAGTAAAGGCAGTCCATAAAAAAAGCACTCTTCAGCCAGAGCAAAGAGTTATTTAGTTCACTCTCTGTCTGAATGGCTAATAGAGTGCATTTGAGGGAAAACATAGGATAAAATTTCTTTCTGTACAATCCCTCAAGCTTTCTTCAGCTTAGGAACCTCCTGAGCTAGAAGGAATAGATTCTTCTCTTTGCTTAAATTTTCCAGGTTAAAAAGCAGCAGTGTCAGACCTGCTTTCAATAATACCAATGCACAAAGGTTTTCATCCCCTGGATGCTGTGAACCTGACAGCTATTTACAGCCATTTAGAACAATGAGTGAGCCTATTGCCAATACAGACCAGAAGAGCATGATAAATGCAGAGCAAAATTTAACATTTCAATCTAAATTATTAGAGAAAACAGTACTTCATCCATCAAATTTATGTCTGTCCTATCTGGGTATTTATCAGCATAGTTCTGTGCTATATAAGCAGAACAACGAAGGTAGTGGCAGTAGCTCCAGAAGGTTTGCAGTAAGCTTCCACTGTGCCTATATGTGCATGGGTGTGCTTAGCACAGAAGAGCTTTTACTGCCATGTAACTCCAGCTAGTCCTAAGCATCGATCAGGCATGACAAGTTACTACATAAGATCAGGTTGTTCTTGCTAGCGCACATTTCCATGAGCATAAGAACTAAACCATTTCTGAAAGAACAAAATGAGTGGGGTCAGGCTTCAGTGGGTGACAGTGCAGCCTGCTGTCCTCTCTTTTATATGGTATACTCTGTGATGTGCACTTGGTTATTATTTTAGTAAGAATCATTTAGGAGCACTTTCCTATTAGAAAGTACAGCCATTGTATTTGACCATGAATATGCTAGGGAGTTAATTTAAAATTCCCTTACTGTACACATCACATGATATTTTTCAATTAATCTGATTCAGTATTGGAATACAGCATAACTATGTTTTCTTCAGTACTCTCATAGGCAGTTGAACATCTGGAGGTCAAAAAAGCAACAATAGAAAAGAAGAGATGCTATACAGGTTCTTCATATCAAGCTGAACAAAATTCTACAGTCTCTGCATGATGCTTGAAAATGGATGTAAAATATCTGTGAGAAAGGAGCTGTAGACTATGAAGATAGAACAAAAGGTTATGAAAATGTATAAATATGTTCAAAAGGAAATTCTAGGCTGCCATTCCTGCCATTTGCAAGGTGTGTTTCTCTTCTGTGTTCCAACTTCTGTTGCTTTTAGTGTAAAGTGTATGTTACATTTTTCCTGATACTTACACCATATATATCTCAAAAGTTTGCTTATTCTTAATTAAAATTAGATAAATGAAAGTTCATCTTCAGAATTTTTAGTATCTTCCAAACCTTTTTATTTTCATGAAGTGGCCTTGTAGTAGTTTGGTCTAGGCCTTCCTTGGTGACCAGTTTGTAACCAAGGAAGGGTCCAGATTTACCCAGTATTCCCTACAATTTTTACGTAAGCCAGACTATAAGAAGAAAGGAGGGAAGACCTTCGCTCTCTTTCCTTCTGGCTGCTTGGAGGTGCAGGTTCCCTGCTGTTGAGTCTGTCGTGTTGGGGAGGGAGGCCTGGTAAGGCCTTGTCGACATTGGGAGACGGAGGTTGCCGGCGATCGTTCCAGAGCAACTTTCGGTTGTCCCAAGGAGAGTAGTGAGATATTTCTTTGCTAACTCTTTTAGTTGTTAGATATTGGGTCACTAATTGGGATATCTATATATTTTATTTTAGTTTTGTTCCCTTTCCCTTCCCCCTTCCCTTTCCCTTGTGAAATTGTATATTTTAATTGTATATAAGTGAAAATATATTTATATTATATTTATATATATTGCTTTATCTGTCTCTCTCTCGTTTCGGGTTTTCTTGGTTGTTTTCTCTCCCTCTTCTCCCTGAGGTTTGGGGGGGGGATGGGGGACTTCTTGTGGTAAGGTTTGGAGACTTGGCAGGGAGCCAGCTTCAAACCATATCAGGCCTACATCAGGAAATTGGGAAAGAGTGTAGGGAATGTAAGGAAGCAGGCACAAAGAAAATAAAAAAGGAGTTGTCTGACTAAGCTCCGTGTCCTACCAGCTTAAAGGCAACGAAGTCTGTGCTCCACAAATACTTCCCAAAGCTGTAACTTACATTTACTTTTTACACATTTTACACATAAAGCACTGTTGACTTGTACAAGTTGGTCTTGCTCAGCCCATCACAGAGGGTCTCAGCAACCTTGGCTGAATTGCAAGGGAGAAGTTTTACACTGGTGAATTGTTGTGAAAGGAAATAAAAGTTATGAGTTAGCATTTTTGCACTGTCAAGTTCCATTCTATCCTTTTTCATCTCTCTCACTCTTAACAGGGATGGTTAGCATAATCATACTTACGGCTGTTTCTTCCTATGCCCTTATCTTTACATAGGTGCCTGTATGTAAATATAAATAAACCTGAGGTCAGTGCATATTGAAGATGGCCTTGGGATTGTTTTCAGAGTCAAAATAGTGTGTAAAATGCAGGAATTTGTTTTTCTCAAAAGTTTTCTGCAGAATCAGTACACAGTTTTCACATACTTAATATATTTTGTCTGACTGACTCATTGAACATTAATGAACTAAGTTTCAGGAAGGAACCATGTAAAGACTGTAATGATTAGTGTCACTTAAGGGAGGATTTGTGTAAAAATAGGCTAATATTGTAGCCAAGTTTATTCAGGTGTCAGTGGCAAAATGAGACATAAAACCTCTGAGCCCTGACTCACTGATGATCATTCAGAGCACCAGCTCCTTGGTGCTGTTTCAGAAATACTGCCTCTTGTTACCCCCTTTCTGTAATATATTTAGGCATACAGACAATTAAATGAAGCACTTTCATGCTGGTTTCAATTTTGATATTTAATTTCCAAGACTGAAACAAAACAGTTACCCATCTCTTCCAAACATGTATCTGCAGATGCATTAGCAGAAAATCTTTAAGCAGAAAGATATAGATGCTGAAGAGAATAGTTTGCAATTGTTCCCTTATATACAAAGGTTTTCTATGCCTCACACACTGAGCCTAATAGGGACAAAATTCTGAGAGTGTCTGGCAAAATTCTGCTACAATGTGAAGTGAAATAGTTTGCACCTTTATGTCAAAGCTAAACTCACTTTTGTTTGAGGACTGACACTGAACCTTTGTATCATTAACAGCAGGGATTTTCCCACACTCTATTCCTGGATATATGATATCATAATTCAGAAATTACTAAAGCCCCCCCATTTATAAAGATAGACACTGTAAAATAAGTTTAGATAACACCCTCTCAGCTCTACAGCAGCCTTCTGGAATGCAGAGAACATCTGATGCAGAAGTCAAGTACATGTTACACAAGGGAGCAGGGTTATGGTATGGTCGGCTTCTCTAGCGGTTGTTGTCCAGTGGGTGGGTTGTTCATGCTGTGGCATCCATGAAAGAAAGGTATTGGTTTGACTAGCTCTGTAACTCCACTCTCGCACTTCAGATTCTGCAGCCTTGAAAGGCAGCTGGCCCACTGGGTATAAAAATACAGTGCTGGGTTGAGTTTATTATTTTAATTTAAATGGACTCAGGAGATGTATTATCTCCCTGAATAGAGGCACAGGGGCTGATAAGAGCAAATGGCTTGGTTTCCTGAAAGTCCTTCTGCAGGTGAGGTAAAGTTGCCATCCTTTGATTGCCAGGAAAGAACTGAAGGCTCTGTTTCCTAGACTCAGAGGGCAATGACCACAGTATAAATGGATAACAGAAGGATTTGGCACAGCCTTATTTCTTGACAACTCTTCGGAAATTTTTACATGGTTCACATGGATTTTTCAGCAGCATTATCCTTAGTCCCCAAGATGAGAAGCAGGTGGGAGTGTAGAGGAAGTGTGTATGTTCTTCCCAGCCCTCAACTGGACAGAGACCAAATTCCTTATTGTAGCTGGGCTATGAGGTTGAGACTTAGAAGAAAGGTTCTGGCAGACACAGCCATCTGAAAAGAGAGCGATCCATATGAAGAGTTCCTTCCAAAGTTGAATCAAGATGAAATGATTTTACATGTTTTTTCATTGTTCTTCCCACCTTGTAAACATTTCTAAAGCCTGTCTGTAATCCCTGCATAAAGAAGTGCTAATATTCATATGTCAGTATGGGAAATGATTTCTCCCACACCTAAAGAGCCAAGTTCATCCCATATGTCCCATCCACTCACTTTAATGGATTTGCAGGAGGAAGAATACTGGTCCAGTAAGTCCACCCAAAAACTGCAGATCCTGCAGAAAACAGCTGTCAGCCTTGTGAGTAGAATGAATCACCACAGACCTCAGTTGCTCAGGCCTTTACAATAGATTTCTCCTCACTTCTGTATGCAATTCTGCCTGCAAATCTCTAAATTATCTGTACATCAGCTGCTTGAAAATCTTGAAAGCCTCATTATAAGAGATAAGGACAGCAGAGCAGTCCTTGCTCTCATTTCCTAAACTATGTCTATTGAATGTGTATCTATCCTGTAGTTATATTGTGTTTATCTTACTACAAGGCATTTCTTGATTAGTTGCATCCAGGAAGGATTTTTATTCTTTCTGGTACATTTCTTGATTTTCAGAAAGGAGAAATGAGTATTCACCCTTCTTTGCTCAGACAGTTACATACTACTAGGATGTAGGTCAGGGAGAACCGATGCACCTACAGGTATTAAATTGCTTCAGTGTCTGGTCAGTAAATCTTGATCCTATGGACAGAAAAACCTGAATGCCAGCTTTACAATAAAAATAGACCAGCAGGGAGTTTCAGAGAAGCTATGGGGAAAATTTTCATAGGGCCATGAGGGAATGTTATTTAACAAAGTCTCTTCTATTTCAATGATTCTGTGACCCTGGTGATGCCTTCCAGTCTTATGTTGCTATAAATATCTTGCTTAAGAACTAATTCCTCTTGACAATCTGACAGAGCTTCAGCTCACAATAGAGCATGTCACCAGTTAGTTTATCTTATGACTAACATTAGCGTTTGACTTTTGTTTTCTGTTACCATTATTCTGGACAGCAAGATACTGGTTTTAATATTACCTGCTGAGACTTTTAGTTCATGAGTAAATAAACTTGCAGCTCCTTCAACAACAGATGCTCTAAATTAAAAGGTATGAAAGTAACATTCCTATTCTTTAAGGAAATGGTGCATTCTAGGATCCTAAAATATAAATATAATTATAAATACGTACAAATTCCAGTTAAAAGAATCTGCTTGGGACAGAAGTTCACCCTTACAAGTATAACTTCAGACATCACAATTAGTCTTAACCAAAAAAAATAGCAGTCTTTAGAAAGAATGAAGATTAATTATTTTAATCACACCAGAGCTTTTTAAAATTTGCTTTTTTTGGTGTAATACAACATGAGACAACATAGTTGTATGAAAATGATTTTCCATTAACTGTTCTGAGAAAGAGATAAACAAGATAAATCAGACACTCTCTTGGATATTGAAAAATACATATACAAACCTAGTGCTATTTCCTGGGGCAGGTGAGGGGGAATGCAAGGAAGGAGAGAAAGAGAAGTTAAGATGAAAAGATCTATTACTAATTTTTTTGTGCCTAGATAGGGTCATGACAATAAGCCATATTTTAGCCAGCCTCTCTAATACTGCTTAAGGAGTAACACCTTTCTCTCTTTCACAGTCTGTTGCATAGTACTCTATGTGGTGTGAGATAAGGGCTTCTTCAAGATGTTCTTTGTTCTTCCCAATTTATCTAATGCAACAAGGCAGGGGGTTGTCAGGATTTTACTAGGCAACAGTACAACTATGTTTTTACTCTTAATCTGCGAATACTTCCTTCTCTGCATGTTGTCACACAAATCCCTTAGAAAAATTTCATTTCATTTTACTTTGCTTTATCTGTCTAAAAGGTATCCTAAGCACCTAAAATCCTAGTCCAAAGGTCACTTCTTCTAATTTAGACATCTAAATTTGTTCTGTAATTAATGCACCCCTACCATTGTATCTCACCTACCGTACATGTGCCTCAGGATCCTCCTCCTCATCTTATTTAATCTAATTCTGAGACAAATGAGTTAAATGAGTGGACTATGGAGTAAAAGAAGATGACTAGATGTCTGACTTTTAAACAACTAAAATTAAAAAATATCTATCCCAAGTTTTGTTCAGTTTTCTTCCATGTAAGACTTCACATATGATTATTTTTATGAAGTGGTTTAGATTCTAAATTGAAAGATCTTTTTCAGCCCATAATGTACAGATGACAGCAGAAGATATGGCATTTTGCATGTTTCAGCAAGGATTCCTTGCAGTCCCTTTCAGTCATTTATTCTTAATTAGAAGTAGATTTGCTCTAGTCTTACTCTATAGCCAGCGAAGAAAAGCGAGTACCTTCAGTGTAATGTTTATGGGTGTGCCTGCCTTTCTCCAGTGAAAACAAAGGAAGTCTCAAGCTGCTACAGTGCCACCTTAGGTACTTCAGTTAAACGATGGGATGAATCCATGTATATCAGCTGCAATGCTGATATAAATTTGAAATCCACTTTAAAATCTTACAAGTATAATATAAATCATATGTGCGAGTCATGTTTGTGTGGGGGTACATGTACTACATACATGTATGCACAGTTTATGTATGCTTATACTACAACAAAGAAAAACAGCCTGGTAATATCTGTAAAACAGTGAAGCCAATTTTCAGAAAGATGTGGAAAAACCTTACGTGCAGATCTCAGCTTAAATTATTTTTTTAGAAGTGAGCTTTATCCAGTTGTACAAAGAGGAATGATACTTCCAGTGCCAATCAAATGCAATATTGCATTTGTTCCAGTTGAGTATGATTATATGGTGAGATCATTTGACTCGACAGAATACTACTAATAAAAAAGCTTAGTAGCAATAAGCAAAACTTTACTACTGACCTCTGTAAAGACTTATTGCTAAGATTCATATTGTCAGTGACATCCAGGATCAACAATGGTTGCAAGCAGGGAACACAAAACGAAGTTGTTTGGTTTTGGCAACAAAATGTTCTGCATTTAGCAAAGGCATATGTCTCAAACTCAAATGACTTCAAATTAAAGCAAAAAATGTTTTGAAGTGTCGTCATTTGATAATCATTTACATTAAAATAAGCAACATATTTCTATCTAATGGGATCCACATCTTTAACGAGTGAACCAACAGTGTGACAAAAAAAAGCAACCTGCTCTGAAATGTAATTCCAAAATAAATTACATCTAGCTCTTGTTTTTTGTTGTTGTTGTGCTCTGTTTTCCTTTTCTGGCCGCCTGTAAAACTCCCACAATTTTTTCATTGCTACAATGACAAATGCTATGAGAAAAGACCTGGTCCACTGCCAGAAATCTACTCTAGACTTCAGTATATGTTTCTGCTTTCAAGAGTCAATTGTTTTCCTTTTCTCCCAGGGGTTACTAGCTACCTTATTACCAGAAAGAATGACCCCCTGACAGTGCAATTGAGATCCAGAAACTCAACAAAACTGTAACCCCTCCAGTGGCATCAGAATTCTAATCAACAGCAGAGGGTCTGGAAGACAAATGTACTTATATATAAGGCCACCATATTAGAAAGTAGCTTATCTATTTGCAAAGAAACCTATCTCTATTTGGTTTCTTCTGATATTTTTATTACCCTCTTTCTTGTAACCTTGTCATTGCTAGTGTTCTTAAGCAGGAGGGTTTTTACAGTATGGGAATTACTGTGCTCATTTTACAGAGTTTGCTGTCTATTTCTTCTCTTGCAATCTGTGTTGCAAAGCATATGACTAGAGCTGGGAGCCCCAGTCATTACAGATTTTTTTCTCTTATCCAGTTTAATTCACTAGCAGAACAGTTGTTCCTTCAGTATCCTTATTACCACATAAGAAACATGGGTACAGAATCTCCAGCCTTGATACAGCAGTGGAGAATGAGCTCAGAATATTAAGGAGAACTTAACAGAGAATACACCTTGCACTTGCAAAGGCATGCACTGAAATATCGTCATACAATAATATTTCTCAAATATAGTTATCACTAAAAGTATTCAACTCATTTGTGTACCCAAGATCTGCTAAACTAAGTCGTTTCAGACAAATACATATAAAGATATTCTGGAGCATGAGACTGTAATCTAGTTGTTATATCTCTACATGTGGAACCGTGCCCCAGAGTCCTGATATTACCAAAATCTGTGCCTCTAAATTGACTAATTTTTTTTTTTTTAATGTTAGTAAACTTTCAGAAAATTTCAGTGTGAGTTAAAGCTTGAAAAGTTTCTTATTCTGGTGACTTTGTTACCAGAATTACTTGACATGCGGGTTAGAAAGAATTTTTTTTAAGCCCATCCAACCACATGGTAGGAAACAAGGTACCCATGAACCAAAGCACAGCTCCCAGATGCTCCGCCATCTGACTACCATTACACAGAAATTGGGAAATACTTCAGACCATTGTAGGAAAAAGATTCTCAAGATATAGAAGGATAAAAATATCTAAAAAATAACCAAAAGCAGACAGCATGGCAGAACACAAGCACACAAAACTCCACTGCCTTTAACAGAGATTTGGGTGAACATAGGAATTTGCAGAGACCGGAGTCTTCAAACAGCATCATGGCCTGAGGTGCAAAAAAACCCAGGAATAATGTTCTTCTGAGAACACTCTGGGAAGAAGAACAAGCAAGCATGAGGTCAAAAAAGAAGTGTTTTTGTTACCTTTCTCAGACAAAAGTCATCACATTTTACCAACAACAAAATAAAATGTATTAGACCCTTACGTGATACCTGGAAGGAGCAGCAGATGGCCAGCCTCACACCTTCAGAACAGGAGCAGCACGAATAGCAATAATGTGATTTTTCCTGCACTGTCCTACCAACAAGATGTCACCATAATGCAGAGAAAGCGCCAAGTGTTTGCCCAACTTTCTCTGCTGAGGCACAGCAGTTCTGCTACAGACAGGTGAGAGGGAGGAGGCTGTGAAAATGGCTCTTCTGCCCCAGAAATCAGGCTGTAGTCTCTGGCAAGGGCAGATGAAGTAATGTTCTGAATTTTACGATGATACCTTACAGTAAGCACTGTGTGACTGAGCTCTTCCCTTGTCAACAGTCACACTGTTGACAAGGCAGAGTTGTCTCCTCTGGCAAAGAGACAGGCAGAGTTGCTTCATGCCTATGTTTTGCTCCTGCAAATCTAATTGCAGGATTGAGGCCTTAATTAATAATCAAATGGGGAAAACTGACAAGTGCATCTTTTAGCACTGATGTAAAAATATATGGCCTCTTATTATCTTACATATTAGGTCACATCTCTTTAATTTCTATTCAAAAGTCTAGAAGCAAGTTAAATGGATTCCTTATACACGTTTAAGTACCATACATTAAAAATAACATGCTGAAATAATGCTATCAGAGTATGAGACCTACCTGACTGATGGAATATTCTTCTAAAAAGAGCTTCCCTTACACAGAATGAAGGAAAATCTAAAGATAATAATGAATAAGAAAGTAGCTTCTTCTGCCAGACCCATCAAGTTAAATGGCTCTTGTATTGTTCAAAATGTGTACAATGTTGTGTTTTGTGGCAGAGGGTAAAGAGAGGGAACTTTCAGTAACGTTTTGATGAAGCAACAAATAAAAATAATATTTTGACAGAGAGCTCATCTTATTAGAAAAAAAAAGCATGCCTCTGATTTCTCTGGCTCAAATAGAAGTCCTTTAATGTGAAGAATATTGAGGTTGTACATAAAGCCTTATAGCAATACTTAAAGGAAATGTGCCATTCACAGCAGAACATGCAGCATGACTAAAGACCCTAAGAGCTTGGCATCATTTGAGCTTAGTTTTAAATACCTATGATAGACATTTTTGGAATATGTTTCCTGAAAGTAATATCAAGGACTTACTTCAGCATTAGCTTGTGCATGCTAATAGGTTGAACTGGTGCTCATATACCAAATAAATACAAAAAGGATTAGCTTCTCTTTATGTACAAAGTTGGGGGGTTTATTTTTTATGCCAGTATTGGGATTTATTTGCCCTCCTGATGAAATGTTTACCTCACTCTGCCTCATCAGTATTAACCTCACAGATCAACAGATCTTCATATCGACAGAATAGAGAAGTCAATATCACCTTATTATTATTTAATAAGTATTTCATTGTCAGTAACTGAGTGAGAACAAACATCTGTGCAGTATAATGGCATGCACTTTAATTTTGCAAGGTTACTGTCTTGCATATGTTTGACAGAAGAAAGCCAACCCATAGTAAAAATCCCCTAGTAATTTCAGTGTATAAAATGACAACATGTTGAAGGACATTTAAATTGAACAAAACGGGGTTTTTTAGTCCCAGTTTTGATATACAAATATTGGATGTGTTTTACTGAGGCTTCTGACTATGATTGATAGGAGATGCATCAATTTCAAGGTTTGTGAATTTAAGTAAATTGTTGCCAGTGCTATCACTTTTTTTTGTATTTTTTTTCAAATTATGTCCTTACAGAGAATAGCGTGTTACAAATTGAGACAGGATGTACATAAAGCATCAATTTACCTTGAATACCCACTTAAAATAGTAAAAAGAAAATAGTTGTGATAAGAATGTTATCACAGATAACAACATCAGAGTTGTTCAGAAAACTCCAGAGTATTTAAAAAAAAATTGCTTATGAATTTTCTTCTAAATACTTTTTGCTGCTTCTGTTTGGAAAATACTTTTCTTGCCTTTCCATTCAAAGGAAAAATGTAATATTTATTTTCAAAAATAAAAATAGTAGTAATAGATCCTAGATACTTTTATCTTTGCCCTCAGAATTTAATTCCTTTACATTATACACTAGCAAAAAAACAAACCCAGACTTGTATCAACTCCTTTCAACTTGGGGGAAGTTTATTAACCCTTCTTACCTTCATGGTAATGCTTTATTTGACTAAAAAGCCTGAAGAGCTTTGAAAACAGACAGTGCTTATGCATTGTACAGCAAAACTTATTGTAGTTCCAAAGCCTTCAGAAATTAGCTGTGTCCAATTTTAACTAGTTTTCCTAGGTCACTTCTTCTCTGATGACATATGGCTCAGGATCTGGTGAAATGCACAGATACTTTTTAGTATTTTTTCCAACACATGGTCATAACTTGTTTCCATGTGTTGTGTCTATGTACCTACATGCCTGTCTATATGCATAAAGCAATGTATATGCTATATGCGTGGGGGTTTGGTTTTAACATCAGATTCTAGAAATGAATAAAGACACTATCTTCATTTCACTGTTCTCTAAAGAGGCAACATGGAATGAATTCTGTAAATTTAACTATACATGTTGCTGATTAAAAGCTGATGGTAACAATTAATATACAAGGGGACAGACTAGTTTTTCTTCTAACATTTTTTTGAGGGGAAAAATGAAAATTAGATAGAAAAGAGCATTTCCAGATGTGACTATATAGGGCTTGATCTGAAGCACTTTTGTTATCTCCTTAATAATGCATATAAGAATGATCATGTGAAATGTTTGTTAAAACTCAGTCCTAGTAGATATTTGCACTTACGAATTGATTCCTTATCCATATTTTATGGAGAAATAGCTCAGCACTGGATTACAGCACATTATTTTCCAAACTCCTTATTAGACTCTGCATATCTCTCTACTATGCCTCCAGGCTTAAATTAAAAACAAACTTAAGAAAAATTTAAAGAGACAACATTCAGAAACTTATCTTTTTACAAAGCTTCTGAAAGTTCATAATTATCTTTGTCCCTAATAGGCCTGCCTTTGAAATAATTTGATGGCTAGGTTTGTAAATTTGCTTGGAAAGATCTGGCATCCCATAGTCATTAAGGGGAGTATATATCACAAAAATGATTTTGCATATAAATAATGGTGTACAGGATTTGGCTTAAATTGTCTGCTTTCATTTGATTTTTTTTCCCTCTAAGATAATTTGGAGGCAAGCAGGAAGATCAAATTGAACACAACTTGGAAATGAAACTAGGATAATTGAGCTAAGTAGGCTGAACTTGCCAGTCACCTGTGACCTCCTCCTAGTGACACATCATTTCAAACAGCTGAAATGAGAGGGCCTGCATAAAGTTGCACAACATAAATACAGCAAGTGGAGTTTCAGCCTGGAACCGTGCTATCCTTTTTAATCTCTTTGCTTCATCTGTTGAAGATGGAGGGACCAAAGCACTGTGCACCACTGCCTTGAAAAGGTGTTTGGCATCCAGTGTGTTCAGGGAACTTGGTGGAGGGGACCAGAGGACCACTGGGGGAGGGCCACCATGCAGGGTGGTAGGTGAACAGCACATCACTGGACCTGTAAGAGATGAGAAAGTGAAGCTTCACAAGTAAAACAGCTCAGCCATGGTAAGATCTCCTTTACAAACTGCTGCAACTGAAAGTTTGCAGTCGTCCCTGTATGTGAACCTAATATTTTGCTGTTCATTTTGAAGCGATTATTCAAAACACCGTGGCAGCTGAACCCTCCCTGCTTTCAGGATAATTATTTCTAATCGTGATTGGCAATAATAGTAATTGCCATATTCAGCCAGCACCCAGTAGTAACGATTATTATTATTATTATTATTATTATTATTATTATTATTATTATTATTATTATTATTTGGGTTAACAATCGCCACTGACAACGTCTCCCGACTCTCTTCTCCCTCCCGCAAATATACAGAGAAATAAGTAACAGTGCTCTGCAGCAGCCGTCGGGCGGGCTGCTTCCCCCTCCTTGAGGGCTCGATGGGGACGGGGGGTGAGCAGCGGGTGGCTGTCCTGTGGTGGGGCCAGGTTCCTGCCGGAGGGCTGGTGTGGGGGATCGGGGGCGACCCGGGCTGCCGCAGCCTTCCCCCAGCACCACCAGCCACACCTCCCCAGTGGAGCCGGGGCTGCAGCCGCGGCTGTAAGGAGCCTCTTAATAAACCTCCGGGTCGATGATGCATCGCTCGCTAGTGAATCTTCGCAGGTTTATTTATTTTAACTAAATCGCCCGAATGGATCGCAGCTCTATGTTGACTCTGGTGAGAGGCGAGGCGGGGAGCCAGGGGCGGCAGAGCTGACAGGTCGCCCGGGGATTGCGGCGTTTTGTGCGTGCAGTGACTCTCTGCAAATGCCCGCCGCCCTCTCCGGGAAAGGTTCCCCCCGCCCCGGTGACCGCCCCCTCCCCTTCCTCCTCCACCTCCCCCCGGCCCGGCCGCGGACGCCCTTGTAAGGAAGAGCTGAGGGCGGGCACGGCCGGAGAGGAGCATCCCCGGCCAGGCCGCCTGGAGCGGCCGCCGCGCAAGGCTTGAGGGGACGAGGGAGGGAAAGGTGAAGACTGAGTGTTTCAAACCGGTGGAAAAGGCCAGACAGTGGGTTCCTCAAGTTGACGGTCACTAGAGAGAGGTGAGGGTCAGAGCTCTCCCCGCCGGGCCCAGGGGAGCGCGAGATTCCCGGGGGGGATCCCCCGTCTGCATCAGGGGCAGCTGAGAAGGGAGCGGCCGCCGGCCGCCTCCGCCACCTCCGTGTGCAGCGTTGATGGCAGAGCCGGTCCAGCGCTTCTCCTGGCCGCTGAACTTCACAGCGTTTCTCTTGTATATTCACGCTCACATCAGAGTCGAAGTTTGGGCCGCGGCGATGCGGGAGTCTGGGGGCGTCGCCCCGAGCCCGCGGATGCGCTGGTTCCGCACGGCCAGGGCGCCCAGCTTGACGGGAGCAGTGCCCGCCCGCCGAGTGTCTGAAGCCTTTGGGTGCCTTGCAGGTAAACACAGCAAACTCCCTGGGTATAAAAGCAGCCTCTGTTTTTTAAAACCACACGGAGAAGTTGCAGACCACAGTCAGCAGGAGCGGTGCCACTGGCCTTCCCCATTGGGCGCCGTGCCTGCTTTTTGTCACCTCTCGGGCATCCCTGGAGCCGCAGCCCGATCCCGATGGACGACAGCCCTCTCCCCCAGGCGGCCGCGCTCCGCCAGGAGCGGGGCCGGGCGAGGCCGCGGGTCTGGCCGCCGGGCACCGCCGCACTGCTGCCCGGCACCACGCACCGCTGCCAGCCCCCTCTCCTGGAGCGCTGCTCCCTGACGTCAGATGTTTGCTTAGGCTTTTGTTCAGTTAAAAATAGTTTCATGCAGCAGTTTACCTGCCGTGGGTGGCGGCTGTCCGTGGGCTGTGCCAGGGAAGCATTTTCTGGCGGAATCAATCATTTCCTTCGCCCTCGGATCTTTGATCTCTGCACGTAAATTAATTATAGTTGTATGCAGGAAACTGGCTCGCAGTCTTCTAAACCCAGCATTTTGCTGCCTGAAACACATGAAAAGGGAAAGTTTCTTTGCAGACTAGCTGTAACAGGGCAACGTTACCAAAGCTAGATATGTTTTACAGTGACCCATTGAAGTGTATGTACTGTCAAAAATTATCATTACTCCAGTAGTCTTTACTTTTTTTTTTCTCTTTTTATCTCGTTTATGTCCGTTTCGGTGTTATACTTGCAATTGCATATTATCCTAGTAAAATAATTGCTTTATAGCAGATTACTTGCAGCGGACATTTATTCTTCTTCTTCTGGTTCTATGGAGTTATTAAAAAGTAATGGGTGCCAAGACAATCAAGGAATATTTCCTAATTAAAGAGGAAAAATGGAACTGTCACGATTTTCCCCTGTTTGTGAGCCAGTTCATGTGCTCAGATTACACACACCTTTACATCACACCTAGACGTATGTACTGTATGGCTATGGTGCATATGCACACATGTACACACACCCCTCTGCCACAGTTAGTTCCTATTTTTTACAAAGGTTAAAGAATAAATTGAAATCGAAGACAAATGAATTGACAGGAAAATGTATCACTTTTTTTCCGCTTTAATTTCTTCCCACATTGTAATGAATCTCTGAGCCTTCAGCTAGGTGGGCAATTAACCACCCAGTGCCTGCTGCCCTATAACCATCACCCCGCTGTATAGTTTATGGGGTTGAAGTTTTTTAACAACTCCGTATGCTTATTTTATTGTTGTGTGCGTGTGGGATACGTAATCTCCCGCATGTGCAGATTTATCAGATCTGTATAGCGGATGTATAATTTTATAGTTTATCTTAGCCCAACTGTTCCTGGGTGACAAATCTCTCCGTCGCAGAGAGCACTGTCCTCATTTCAATACTATTTCGTTCTGGGAGCGTGCACGGTAATTCTTTACATCGAAATTGCTTCCCCTCTGGTTCCTATATTTTAATTTAGTAAAGGACTGATTAGCTGTGTCTTTAAAAGGGCCAGGTCTGCGCTGGCTCGCAGCGTCACCTCTCACCTCTCCGCAGCCCCGGGCTGGGGTCACTGCGGGGACGCGGCGGGGGAGCTGGCAGTGCTGCTGCGGCTCCCGCTCCCGCCGCGCCTACCTGCGCGCCCCTCTCTGCGCCGCGCAGCTCCCCACGCCGCTGCCGAGCTGCTCCTGGGAGCAAATCCCCCGTCCCCCCCTTTGGAATGGGAAGAGCAGCCCGCCCGCCTCTGCCTCTGATACACCGCTGCTGGCGTGAATCATCGCGGAAACAACGGGAAGATGCAGCTCTGCTAGGCGAAAATAATTGTTTGGTTTGTTTTAATTCACAGCGACCTGATTTAATGGCACCTTTTCCTCTGACTTCGAGGGAAGGCCGGCCGGGGTCCATCGTGCTCTCTAAAGGCTTCATGTAAACTTCTACATTTTGAAAGAATAACTTCAAAAACCTGTGTTTGATTATATTCAGACGTGTGCCCAGCTCACATCGACTTGTGGATCCATTGAAGGTGTAAAGATCCGTTGATAACATGCAGGTCAAGTGTCCCTAAATCAGCAGATTATCCCTTCTCTGCCAAATCCTGGAAGTAGTTTAACGAGGGGAAAAATATTTTTCATCTGTAAAAGAGGGATGATTCATAACAAAGAGGAATTATATTTTAATAGGAGAGGCTACAATAAAAATCTCAGATCGCTTCAGAAAAGGTTTCACTCTGAACAAATGTTTCGAGTATGTTGGATCCTCATAAAATTACACTGTAGACTTTATTCTGACGATTACTGGAAAACATGCAGTGCATACAAAAATACGAGCAAGAGAGGGTGGAAATGAATTTTTCGTAATCTATGAACAGTGAAAGGAGCAAGTACGTTTTTAATAGTTTTGATCTTTATCAAATGATCGATGTAGATAAAGGCACGCACCTAATATTCAGGAAAACACAAATAATTTTTAGAAGTTACCTTTCCTTGACTGTACCGGTGAATTTACAGAACTGGTGTGGTGTAACCGCTTTGTTTATTTTTCTAACGTCTACCCAGATTCCAGCAATCCGCAGAGCAGTATCAGCTTTTTCCATGTGTCTATCATCGAGGTTGCAACAGGATTCGCCTCAATTGTTCTGCCTTTCTTGTATTTTCCTTTCTTACCTTTTCTGCATTTCACAGATATATTCGCGCCTTTTTTGCAAAAATAAACAGAGGATTTTTAAAAGCAATTTAAGATGGTAATGGTTACTGATCCCATTCTTTCCATCATAATCTTCAAGTGGTTTAAGATTAATGATAGGAGGTGTTTTAGCAAGGAGTGTGGGTTTTCTTCTCCAAAGACCATCGCTATGATAATTTACTTAAGATGTTGACGAGACTGTCAGTAAGACTAATTTGGTATTAGGCTGCGCTCTAGCAACTGTAAGTAAGCATTTGTTGTTTTTTTTAAGCACATTGTATTTTTGAATGCCTTACTATGAATATTGTTATTTGGTCTCCGCCTGATGGATTCGAACTGAGATGATTCCCCTTGCCTTTGTTCCAAGAAAGGTGTCTTCTAATATTCTGATAGTCCACCCTCCACCATTACCTTTCGGGCACATTTTTTACAAGAAAATAAATTTGAGCAACTACTGTCTTTGTCCAGCAATACCTTCTGCACAGCATTGTTTTGACTGGACTCTATCTAGGCACATCCCTGAACCAAAGGGACTAGACGCAGGTTTGAGTGCCGGGTTTGTGTGAATTTTTGTTGTTGGGCAAAATAACCCTTTAAACAGTAAATATGTAAGTGTATTACCTCGGGGTACGGGGAGGCTGGGGTGCCTCCTTAAGCGCGGGCGCTGTATGACGTATTGTTGGCTCCCGAGCCGAGATCTGCCTTGGCCGACCGGCCCGGCACCCCGCGCCGCCCCGGCCGGAGCGGTTCTCCCCCAGGCCGGGTCCCCGCACCCCGTGCTCTTGACCGGCTTCCCTCGCTCCTCCCCGGAGAAGCCGGGACTAGAGCCCCTCGGCGGAGCCCGCCGGGGCAGAGGGCTCGGTGTGGGCACGGCGGGCAGGCACGCATAGGTGAGCGCAGGACGGCGGAGGCAGGCGCGGAACAGCCTGCCGGCTCGGAGGGAAAAGTCTGGGGTGAGAGCCTAGCAGACTGGTCGATTTTACCCTTCTGTCGTGCTTTCAATAAACATGAAGCCGTGGCCTTACCTAGAAATTACCAGGGTCATGGGACACCCGTCTGGCAGTGCTTTATTGCCTTTTTCCCCCCGCGCCCCCGGCCAGGCACGCAGAGGGGGCTCGGGTAGCCACATTTGGGGGTCGGCCCGTTGGCACCACCCGTGGGCACCGCACGCGCTGCGGCCGGGCCCGGGGCTAGCAGGGTGAACGGCGGGGGCTACAAGAGCACGTGCCACTTCCTTATCGGCCGCCCCTCTTCGCTGTCGGCAGCTCTGCGCTCGCACAGAAAGGAAAAGGGCGGCCTCGTAAACAGTTTGTATTACGATCGCCCGGGCCGAAGGGGAGGCGCGGAGCAGGGGGCACTTTACCTCCGCCTGCGCAGCCCCTGCGCCGCGCGCTCCTTCCCCCGGCGCGCAAGGAAGCGCGGTCCGGGGGCACCTCCGCGGAGGAGCCGCGCGCCGACAGCAGGGGGCGCTCCGACGTTGCGCCTGGGAGCCCGCGCTGGCGCGCCGCGCGCCCGCACACGGACACGCGTGTGCACGGACATGGAGCGCACACACAGACACGCACACGTGCGCGCACATACACGCACACAAACACGCATGTGTACACGCGTGTGTACACGCACGTGTAGACACAGACACGCGTACGCACGCAGGAGCACACACGCGTGTAGGCACACAAGCGCGAGCACACACACACGTGTACACACGCACACGCGGGTGCACGGGCACGCACACGCGGGTGCACAGACACGCACACACAGCGTCACCCCCTCCGGCCAGGTGTGCGCGTTACCGGGCGCTGGGCGCCCCGCGCGGATGTCTCCGGGTCGCTCTCCGTGTGCGCGCGTAGTATACATTATGCAACTTATTAAATACAGCGATGAATTGTCAACATTTTTTTCGCATGTTAGTTCCGCCGATCCGGGCAGGATTTATTTTCAGGTCTCGGGTCCCGGAGCTATAATGCGTGATTTCTTTGCCTTAAATAAAATTGGTCAAATGTTGACAACCTTTAAGCCGATCTAACACTCAAGATTACTGATGGGAAACTAATGAGAAAATATCAGATCGTCCGGCCCGGGGGCTCCTAATTAAATCTTAGCTGATTGAAAAATAAAAGCGGGTTCGGGGGCGTGGGGGAGGAGGGAAGAAGCTCCGGGCTGAACTTTAGCTCTCATTTTACGTGATATTTCCCCAGCCCATCCCTCCCTCCGCGCTTCCCCCCTCCCTCCCTCTGTAAAAAGTCTAATATTATTTCGCTGCTTATTTCGAGAGATCCGAACGCGGCTATCATTCCTTGCCCGGTAAATATTAAGGCCTTTAAGCAACGTGATTTAACTAATTAGAAAATTTACATCATTAAGTTTCAGGGAGAGAAAAAAGGAGAAACAAATCTGTCAGTCATTTTAAAAGAGACAGGCCCTATTGAAGTGTGAAGAAATCGGCTCTAATTCAAAAAGGCAATCGGGCAGAAAAAGCCCTCAACATTACCCTGCTAGTTATTAATCAGAAGGGGTTTCCCCCTCTCTCCTTCCCTGTAATGGTAAGAGCTGAAGCACATCGTTAGTTTCTCCCAAAGCTACAGCACAGTTTCCATTCAGGTTTTTTTGCCACTCTTCCATGTCCCATATTAATAGCGGGTATTTGTCCATTCAAGGCTCATAGATTTGAAAATGTTTCCGAGTTGGAGAGCCGCAGCAGCAAGAAATAAAAAAAAAAAAAAAAAAGCTCTCGAACTCGGAACTCACGCCTTAGCCAAATATAAGGACTTCGCTGTCCCGTCCCCCGCCCCCACTGACGGGAAAATAAAGCAAACCTGGTTGGTGAGAACCCGGTTATGGCTTTGTTTTCATCCCCTGCCTTGCACCCTCCATTTCTAAACACAGACACAAGCCTTAGAGGAAAGCAGCCGTCGTTGTCCCTCCGCTCTTTTTTTTTCTTTTTTCTTTCTTTCTTTTTTTTTTATTTTTTTTTTTTTTAAGGGATTGGCTGTGTTTATTGCCACTCATCAGGCTCAAGCAGAACAATACAAACTTGAGTGAAAATCGGAGCGATCGGGTTACTGATTCCAGGTCCTTAACGAAGTGGTGCGGGACCCTGATGGCCGGTGCGCCGCGCGGAAGGACGAGCAGGCGGTCCCGGCTTGGGGAGCACAGCTTGGGTGGCGTAACAGGGAGCTCGGGTGGTGGTGGGAGAAATGTAGCAGCTTGGTCCAAACCACAGAGAGGGTTACATCTCTCTCTCGCTTTCTCTTGTCTCCTCTTTCAAACGCGCTCTCTAATCCTCCCCTTGAAACTGTTCACAGTGGACTATAGTATAAATAATAAATACATCCTACTCTGCGTTTTCTCTCTCCTAATCTCGGAGAATCTGACAGTTGCTTTAATCAAAGGAGTTTACACTGGTTCTAAAGGAGTTTGCACTGGTTCTTCATGGAACTAATTGAATGAATTTTAAACATGTTTCGGACAAAACAAGGCGATAGGGGCCTATTTCTGATCTCACGGCCCGGGGACGATTTCTCCTGCGGCTCGGGGAATTAATCCCGTGTAAATGTGGTTAGGATCAGCCTCCTGATGGGGATTTTACTTGGCAGTAGCCTGTGAAAACACAGTATTTTGGCAAGAAAAAAAAAAAAGCGGCTTTGCCAACCCTATTCCGGCTTCCATTCATTTGCGTCCCAGGGCTAACTTGTAGTCATCTCTGTATGCTTACAGAGATGTAAGGTCTTCACCAGGACCCGACTAGCGCCAGGTCTGCTTAAAGGGTGGGTGCCGGACGGGCGGGCGGGCGGCTCGCTGTCCTCCCCAGGGACCCCCGGCCGCCGCCCCGCCGCGTCCTCGGCTCAGCACCCCCAGCCTCTCCGAGAGGGGGAGCGAGCATGGCGAAAGAAGTGCTCCTAAACTGAAGCGTTTCTCCGTTCCTCCGTAAAACCAGATGAAACCCGCCCTTGAGCCCGGCGGGTGCGCGGTAAGGCAGAGTTCCCTGACACAGCGAGAGGAGCTGATCGCAGTACGAAATGGAGAGGGGAGGGCAGAAGAGCCTGCGCCCTCCCGCCCCTTTGCATCCGTTTGTCTTGCAGTTATTCAAAATGATTGAGTTTTCTGAAGAAGGTCCTTTAGAGAGAGAACAAAACCAGCAACAACCTCTTCCTCCAAAAACAACAAGAATATCAACCTGTCCACTGGCAAGGCTTCGGAGCTTAGAGGCATTATAGTAAAATTTATGGCGTCCTTAACAACTCCCAATAAAGGCATTAAAATTCCCTTTAATTGAGAAGACATTGATTTTTAACTCTGGAAAGAACGAACCCGTAATTTAATTGCAAGCTTTCACCGACAGAGCAGCATCTCAGGGAGGCCACATTCCATCTTTAATAGAGCCACTTTATGAAGTGATAAAAACAAAGAAAACCTGACAAACAGAGACAGTTCCAACTGCGCAAGAAAAGTTATCTGCTTTCCCTTTCCCTCTTCGCAGCTCCAAACTATCGCGCTCTTCTCTCCCTCTTTATCCCCCAGTCACAAAACACAAGTGTAAAAGCAAAGGGTTTGGGGTCCAAGGGAGAAGCAATAGTCAATATCTTAAATAACGATTTGCTTTTACTAGGCAAGGAATGATGCCAAGAGTTTTAAGGGAACATTTTCACAAAATGGTAGCCTCTTCTGAACAGGAAACTAATCAGATAAAACTTCCTTACTCTTCCTTGTTCGTTACAAAAATCACTGCTAAAGAGAAGGAAAGGGAAATCCCTTTCTGTCTTATTTCAGTATCGGTTTTTGGTATTACAGAAGAGTAAAGAAGTTTTTGTTTGGTGGTTTTTCATTGATCAGTCACTCTGAGCTAATGTAATTATCCTCATCAATAGAAGGCTGCAGAGAGAATCATTATGTGGGTGACATTGATAAATGATCACCCAAGAGCTGCCTTTTCTCTTGGGCACCCCCACATATGACCCTCCCACATACACAAGGTAGCCATAGAAACACCTTGAGATCGTCAAGCACTGCTGCAAATGGGAGAATGCGGAGAAAGAGAGAGAAATCCAACTTCACACACTTTCTGTCCCTGTTGAAGCCTCCTTCCCATAGCACGGAGCCACTGAGCCGGGCTCTGCTCTGCTGTCCTGCACCGTGGGCACGCAGCCGGGGCCCGGCCCCGCGCCCTTTCACGGCACCATACTAAGTATTGGGGGGAGGGGGAAGTCTTATGGGGTTTGCCTCTGGCTTTTTTTGATCTGTTTTTTCACTTTCTTTCTCTGTAAAAATTAAGCAATGAGGTTGCATGTACCATACGTATTCTACGCGCATAGCGTAACCCCCCAGTTTGAAAGCCGCTCTTGGAGATGCGCAGCCACAATATTCACCCCGTCCCCAGCAGTGCGACTCTTAGAAAAATGATTTAACCTAAAGCAGTAGCAGCGATTTTTTTTAGTCACAGGACTATACAGGACGATTCTGTGTTTCTTACGACGGCAAAGATTAATTTTTTTTTCCTCCGGCCGCAAGCCCCCTTTTTATGTAAGCAAATTCTAAAATATTGAGAGCAGTAATTGATTCATAATGATCCATATATCCATGCAAGGAATGGGGCGAGGGTGGGGTTTTTTTGTGTTTTGGTAGTGTGTTTGGTTTTTTTTTATTATTATTATTCCTAAAGCTGCAAGTAAAGTAGGTTTGACACCGTGTGGGGATGAAGGGGAGGAGTTGTTTAGCCGTGCGGGGTCATCCATCATCACTGTCGCAGAGACTCTGCCCAGAGGAACAACCTCCCTTCTGTCTGTCTCTTTCTCGCCACCAAAACTATTAATATTAAAATCTGCCTGCAACCCTTGCCCCCACCCTCCCCTCATCTCGCCCGGTCCTGCTCATCCCTTAGCGGCTGGGCTGCCCAACCTGGAGCTGGCTCGCTTCCGCGCAGCGCCAGCGGGGTTGATTTTTCCCCAAATGCTGTCAGGAGAGTTAAAAATCCGGCCCAATTTCCTGTCAGCTGAATCCAGGGACGTGGTAGGGGAGATTTGTGGGGCACAGACACCCTCCCACGCAGTGGAGCCCTCTCTTGCCACTCCGCACACCGCGGCGACGCGGTCGCGCCTGGGAAAAAGATTCGGGCGTTTTCCGGGCTCCATGGGATTTCTTCACAGCACACGCATCAGGGGTATAGTGGGGCTAGTGGCTCCGGACCGGCCTCCGCAAAGGCGCCGCCAGGAGACCCTTACTCCCCCCGGGAAGCCTGGGGAGCCGCTGGAGGGATGGGCGAAACCTACTGGGAGAGCGGGTCCAGCCTGTGACCCCGCCGCACCCCTTTCCCTGCCCGGCCCGGCCCCGGCCCCTCCCTGCCCACCCCCCCCACCCCTGACCCTCGCAAACCTGGTTGGGGGCAATTCTCTCTCCCTCGCTCTCTCTGCGGCTATGAGTGAAAGGGGGGCGCGCCCGGCTCCCCCCTGCATCTCCTCTTCGGCCCCGCGGTGCCCGCTCGCCGCGACGGGCAGGGCTCGGGCGGCAGCGCTGCCGGAGGTGCGCTCCCCTCCTCTCTTCGTTTTAAAGGCAGCAAAATCTGGAAGAAAAATCCCTCATTTATGGTGACTACAAGTCCCAGCCCAGACCCGATCGGCGAAATGGAAATTTGAGATTATAAACATGTGTGTATGTAAACAAAAGGTGTTTCTTCTGTTACCCTTCTTTTCCCACAGCATAAGCAATTTTTATTCAGATTCGAGTATTTTCTTTAACACTATACCGCTGTCAAAACATTATTCCCGTTTTGTTTGCTTTTGACAGCTGAGAGGTTCTTAAAAATAACAAAATCGGAACCTTCCATGCTAAACAGTAAATCTCAGATGGAGAAATCTCTGCACGATATTGTACCTTGGATTTCACCAAGACATTTCACGGAAAGCACAGCCCAAAAGGGTGAGAAAAAAAAAGAAAGAAAATAAAAAACAACACAGCAATGCACATATTTAGTTCATTATAAAAACAAATAATCTACTATAGATAAATTCTTCCCTGTCCTTCTACCAGTGCGAGGACCTTTTCTAACATTTCTCCTCAAATTGTAGGGAAAAGATCTGAAAGGAAATAAAGTCCTGATTAAAAAAAAAATCGAAACCCTCTCCTTTAAAGTGTTAACACAAATATCTTGCCTTCATGTTTTCCGCATCCACAAAAATCAGAGAATTTGGAAATGGGAACCCAGGGTGTGCTCTTCTCACATGACTGAAGGGTTGATGTGATTTTAACCACGACAGAGAGTATCAAAGCCGAGCAGGGAATTATCATCTTAATTTCATACGAATGCCTTATAAAAGATGCCCACAAAACAGGACCCGAGTGCTAAATAAATCCTCACACCCATTCTACTGGCATCCTCCCTTCTGTCGCGAGCAGCGTGGGTCCATTTACTCAGCTCAGAAATCAAACATTCACTATGAGGTTGAGCCTCTTTCCACATTCCAGAAGTAAAAGTTGTCACTCAAAGTTTTCAATAACACCCCGGCCAGTGGGAATGACGAGGAGGAGGAAGGAGAAGGGTTACAAATTTACAGATGTTAAAGTCAGTAACTTTTGTTTCCTAGAAAGTTGAGGTAATTACAAGCCCTTTCTCACTCCTCATCTCCCAGAAATAAAGGCAGTTTTCCCCTGCTCTTTGGGCCCCATCCTGCTCTTGCTGACTTAACCGTGCCACCGAGGACAGTGAGAGGCTGCTGTTTCTAACAGTGCTCGTCTTCCTATTTCAAACTCTCCTTTAGTTGCTTCAAAATGCCATAAGCTTTTGTTTAAGTAAAACCAAACTTTCACCCATGGTTCTGCTCCAGCTATTTATATACAAAATGTCAAATCAACATTTTCCCTCATTAGCCGATGGTTTGTTGTTTTGGGTTTTTTCGTTTGGTTGGTTTTTTTCTTCTGAAAACAGCTGAAGACAAGAAAAGCAGTAAAAACCATCTCAAAAGCTAGATTACACAACCCTCGCACAGAAAAAATTCCCATTAAACTCAAAGCTTCTTTTCTCCTCCTAAACCTTTCAAACCTACTCCTGCAATAAGGTCATTCTTCCCCTCTGAGCTAAATACCTGGAGTTAAGGTCTGTGGTGGTTATGAATGCACACACACATACATGTAACACACATGGGATTAGTTGTCTCATGTCTGGACCTTCACAACTCAAACTCAGCTAATATGTTATTAGCAGATAGTATGGATATTAGACACATCTCTCTGAAATGCAAGCTGGTGAGACAATATTTCAGATTTTGCTTAGTCTGGCATAAATCTAATATCAATAATCAGCAGAAATATATAACCTCAGATGTCCTTTCATTCAACTATTCTATTAATGCAATGACAAGCTTGTTTCTGATTTTTCCAACCTTTCTTCTCAATGCTGATAAAAAATGTGTTCAAGACATCTCTCATGATAACTTCACATTCTCCTAAACATAATTAAAACCACAAAAGCCTAACAAAAAATCAAAAATGAAATATTTATTACCGCATTTTGTGACTTAACACCTTTTTTTTTCTTTTTGAAACATAACGTCACAGTCCTCATACAAGTATTTTAATGTAAATTTTGACAAAGCTTAAAGGTAACAGCATTTTCTTCTAGTGAGGAACACGTGCTGAGAAAGGAAGAATTCATGGACATACAATACCAATTCCACAGCAGATCTGATACTAGCAAAAACATTCTTTTTTTTTCAATTGAGGTAAACACATAGAATATCTAACATGAAACAATTAATAGACCGAACTCTGTACGAAGTTTGTTACAGTATTCTCTTGCTTTTTTCTTTTTTTCCCAAGCTTTGA
>NW_016690318.1:1404794-1457294 GCF_001604755.1 Lepidothrix coronata
CTCCATAAACAAGTTTGTCAAGTCAGTTCACTTGCTTAGAATCTGCTTCTCTACTTACCTTTAATGCAAAACAGTGGAAACCCGTTGAAGTGCTATGTGTTTTTTCTTAATGAAGTAAGTACCTATTCTGTTCCTCTCTAATTACACAAAGTTGCGAATCTAGCATCTGTGACACAGGGTATTTATGATGAAACTTAAGAAAACTTATGAAACCACTCTCACCTACTCTAGAAAGAATAGGGAAATTCTGGACATGCCTTTTCCTATTTATGTATACACTCTGTATTTGGCTTAATGTTTTTCATGGTTAGTTGAGTTAGTGTTTTCCCCCTTTTTCACCTGTTAATGAAAAAGAAAATTAATGCTACATGGGAAGAGTTTCCCAAAGGTTTAATAACCTTTTCAAAAACCTTTAAGTGAAGCAGCAGGCGAAATCACCATCAAGTTAAAGCCCTTGTTAGTGACAACAGTCATCACCACATGGAAAATAGTTTTATTCCGTATCCGCATGTCAGGAAACCTCAACTCCCTAGTATGCTGAGGAAATGCATATTAGAAAGTGGAATGATTAACATGGCACCACTTGTTGTGTAAAGCATTACATATTCTGAGTGCTTTAATGGAAACATGGAAAAGGTATAGTTATAAAAATCATATGTTTTAATGTAAACATATCTGGTGCATTCTTAAACAAAAGTAATAATCTTTTAATATTTTCTGGCAGTATGGTACCATGTCACATTAGTAGCACATTGTGAATAGTCAAAGCAAATGAATGGATACAATGAGTTTTACAGCTTGCCTTCCAGAAGTGAAAGCAATGCATATACCAAGGGGTTGTGGGTAGCAAGAAAATGAGATTGTCCTGCTGATTGGATGCAGACAAGCAATGAGTAATTCAAGAGCTCACAGTAAAACAAACTGCTTGTGGCACTACTACTTCTACCCAATTACCAATTCAGAGAGAAAATAAAAAGCAGTTTCAGTAGAGTCAGGGTGGGAAATCTCCAATTAGCACCAATTAGCGAAGTTGCTTCCTAGAGCGGAATTCTGGGGACATAAGAAAAAAAAAATCTCCCAGAATGCCTGGTTGGAGCATTTATTTACCAGGTGATGGGACTCCCGAAGAATAACTTGATGAGGATTTGCGCCTGTGGGACTTGAATACAGATACTACTTGGAACTTGCCTGCTCGATTTGACTGGTCAATCATAGGCTGTACTATTCTTCTTCTGGCATTAATAAACCTGCAACAGAATACAAAGAATACAAGTCCTTTCATGAGCTTGCTTCTGTGTTTTGAGAACATCTCTGCTTTAAAACTGACAAGATTTTAGTGTGGTGTGGAAATGTGTTTTGCTTCGCGTTGCTTTTTTAAAAGAGTATAATTTCACTTTAAAGGATTTTCCTCTAAGTGCTCAGAAATTGTAACTGGTAACGTGCTTATCTTACTAGCCAGCTTAAAGCTGTATTTGCCAGAAGGCTTTGACCGAAAACTTGTGTTAAAAGACAATTGTTTCTTTAACTTCTTCTAAGTGGCTCAGATCCTGGTTAAAGTTCACAGGCTGGGAGACTTTCTTTTCCCCTTTCCATCTTAGGGATCCAGCTCCCCTTGCAGCTGGCCATAAATGAGGACCAGGCTTTTCCACTCTGTGCTTTCACAAGGTATCGTTAGGTCAGCAAAGCCATCAATTAGACTGTCTGAAGTTTTATCACCAGCACAGCAGCAATAAGTGCCGGCCTAGAAAGACTTCTGCTCTTCTGCAACTCCTGCTAGTTGGAGCCTGTAAAGGCAAGGGTCGTTTGGAGGTCAGTGCCAGCTGGGGGCCACCTCTGTGTCTGAGCGGGGACACTCCGTGCAAGGCGACCGCCCGCCTGCCCTAAACTCAGGCACCTTTCAACTCGTTAGAAACTCCCAGTCACAGGTACATGTGGTTAATATTAGGCCCAAAATAACCTTTTTTAATCTCAAACTGGGGTGGTTGCTGAGGCTTTTGAGCACTGGTAAAGGCAGTTAGTTGGCTGTGGAGCCTGGATTTAATTTTGCTGGTAATCAAAAAATAAGTGCTTGCATATTTCTTATTAGCTTAATGTGCAGCAACCCACATCAGCACAAGCTAAGCTAAATTAATTTCCCTAAAATAATTTTAAAACATGCCCATTCACGGAATATCTTTCAAAACAGGGCAATTTTCTATCACTCAGGAGCCACACTTGTTTTTGTCCCTCCTCTTTGTGTTTGAAACAATTTGGAGCCTTAGCGCAGGTTTTGTGTGCTTTTTCACAGCTCAGGCTTTCGGCTGGTGACCCTTAAGGAGTGCTAATGAAGTCGAATACTAGTGTTTAATCCTCTTCAGAAATACTAACATGCCCATCATCCAAAACAGCCTCCAATAATTGCCATTGGGCCCGATCCAATGCCTAGCGAAGTCTTTCACTCAGTTAACTGAAAACTAAGTTCATTTGCTCATTTAGTAAATTGCTAGCCTTCATATAGCATCAACTCTGCAAGGCCTTTTGTCGTGCTTCCCTCACTCCCTCACACCCCCTGGTTAAATTCCTCTGCAGATAATAAAGGACAGTGGTACACCTTTGATTGCACCTTCTGTAATCACAGTCATGGAAATTTCACTAGACAGAAGCATAAACGCTACAAGTAACACTAAAAGGCTCTTTTGCATCTCTCTGTTTACATCCAAAAGACATTCTTTATTCTTTAAGAAAAGTTTCATTCAGTTGTCAGAAATGTCATCCTGGCTCAGAATTAGTCGTGACTTCAGGTATTAAAATAAAAACTCAGACACAGCCAATGTACTTGTTTATTCCCTTCTGACTGAGGCATCTCCTGCCCCAGCGCTGTGATTTCGAGGCATGTTTCCGTTCTCAAAGAAAAAGGTCCATGATAGGACTTATTTGCTGAGCTACTTTCCAGTAATGTTGCCACCCTGACCAAATGGAGGCTGACCTGAACCTCCTCCATCCAGCATGCCTTTTATCAGCTAAAGTTAAGGCCAATAGAGATTAACAGGAAAGCCTGATAAGACTGTTTTCTCTTCTCCCATGAGCTTCTAATGGTGTATACAGATGGCAAGGTTTTAAAGAATGGAATGAACACTTATTTAGGCCTGTAAAAAATCACAGAAACACTCCCCCACACACGCACACACTTACCATCTTACTAACCCCTTTTCTTCAATCAGGCCACTCTTCAGGGAAACCAAATTGCTTTTTCGTTTTTTTTATTTAAACCCCAACCACTTTTATTATTTAAAACATGGTAAGGAGAGACATTTCCCTAAAGACAGTTTGTCTGTAAGACTTCCAACCACTTTTATTATTTACATCTGGTGGTCCCCTTATTTATGTCCCTCTCCACTTCCCTGCACACACCCCCCTGCTCCCAGGGCTGCGAAGCATTATGGGCCTTGGCTCTCAGCAGGAGAACTCCACACTGTCTTCAAACAAATAATTAAGGGGAAGGTTAAAGGTTCACCTAGAGGTCATATCTTTGGATACTCCTCAGAAAGTTTACATTAGTAAGAAATGGGTGCCCTCTGAAGTGTTCTTTCAATGGGCTTGCACAAGACAGAGCATTAAGAAAATTCTACCTTCTGAAGGGTTTCAGGTGACATCTCCTTTACCTCTGACCATGGAGATTTGGATACTGGGCTCCAGCCTTACATATTCAACAGTCACCACAGAGTAAGCCTTTGGAATGGGTGTTGAAAACCCAGTCTTGCCCAGCCATTCACTCCCAGAAGAACCTGGCCTTATTTTATCCTGCTGATGTGAATAAAGCCAGCCTTCCACTGCAAACTCTACCCAGAGGCAACTCACTAGTTGTTTTGGAAATGGGAGTTCAAGCTCTAATAGTGAGTCCCCTGATCTTTGTGTGCTTGGGTTTGGTTTTTGATTACATTATTTCTCCAGTTTTCTTTTGCACATCTGCATAACAGCAGGAACAAGTGATATTCTCTAGATCAGCAACACCTATGTCGGGAGAGAAGATACACTGATGTACAGTTAGAAAGATATAAGACCACAGAGGCTTTAAGCATTCAGGTAATTTTGAAATTCCATTTCTATAGCTCCTCTGAAAAATCTTGTCCATAAACGGCATCAGTTATATCCACCAGTGGGTATGTCCAAAAAATGACACATGAAATTATTTATATTTGCAAGATTGCAGGTGCAAAACAGACATGCATTTTAGGTGAAGCTAAAAATCAAATCCTACTTTCATTATCGGTGGCTATATCACGTAATGCATCAGCACAATTGGTAGACAAGCTCACAGAATGCGGTGTTTGTGCATTATTATTTATTCTTTATATTGCCCCACAAATATGCACAGTCTATAACAGAGATGTAGAAACCACAGTTCCCACCCTAGCCTTTACATTTTTTGAGGGTTTTTTTTTGAATCCCCCAGGGAGCAATACCCAAGGCCAAAGTAAAGCAAAATACAGCCTTTTGCACAGCACTTCAGTTTGTGTGTTGCAGAAACACTCTGATGTTATTTTGGCACAAATGTCTTCCAAAGGCACTAAGAGACAGGTGAAAAAAGAGAACACCAATGCCACTATTTTCAGCATTGTTTTCAAGCCTAAAACAGAAGAATTCACAGCTCTGCTCCTGACACTAATTGCTTACCTTGTTCATACCCTTCACCCAGAGGCCAAAGATTGAATGGCCTGAGAAGATGAGTAAAATCTATCAAAAAGACATGGATTTCTTGTTACCCTACTGTTAATAGTAATTCCTATTAATCGTATGATAGCAACCCTTAAAGGATCCAATGAAGCTCAGTCTTACTCCACCCCATGCTGCACAAGCACACTGTCCAAGAGAACTCAGAGTCTGAACAGATTTCCAGGCAAAGCCTGGGGGAGAGGAGAGACGCCTTCTCCCTGTTTGCAGAGGGGAACAGAGACAGAAGGAGATTAAGTGACAAGGCCAAAGTCATACAAGAGATCTTTGGCAGAGCCACACACTCAACATAGATTTCCTCAGTCCTCTTTCAGCGCTCCTACAATCTGCTATCCATATGCTATCTTTCCTTTGTTCCCCCAGCTTAGCAGTCAGGCATACTGGCAGGGGACTGCAAAGAGAGCTCACATTGCCACTATTTGTGCCTTACCTGCTGTGTAGATAAAGGGGTCATCAGCCTCCAGGGCTGTGAGGCAATACCTTCACAAACTCTACATTCATATGGTACTTGGTCCTCATTCCAGAATGATAAATGAGGTGTGTAATGTTGAGAAATATATGTCATTCCCATAGTAGGTTCAATGAAAATCTCACTTCCAGTATTTTGCAAATGACAGATTACCAACTTTACTTATTCAAACAATAGGCATTTGAATCAATAGAAGTTTTTTTGCATCTTGTATTTTTGCTTTAATTGCTAGCTAAAGCAGCCATATATATTTCTTATAGACAGAGCCTGTCTGTCTCTCACAAGTAGTTCTAGTAACTTCTGTGGGACAGTTATGAAAGCACAATGAACAAGATCTAGCTCAAAATGTACAATATGGACTTTTAAAGGAAATATTTTCACTTTTATCTGCTTACAGCAAAAAACCAGTAGAGCGGTAAAGGTATACTAGTGAATATGCAGTGTAGTCTCGTGATTTGGTAGCACTACTCCTAATTGGTTTCTACCACTGATAATTAGCATGACAATATAATCTAAACTTATGCATTTAATCACATCTTTTCAAATAAAGACTTGGTTTTCTTTGTTCAAAATAAACATGTATTCTGTACTTTATAGGAAGCCCTGGAATTAATCTTCTTTATAATATTTTATCTCAAGTCATATCAAATGACATTAAACTCACATTTACATAATATATTTTATTTTTATAATAAATAATGTTCAGACAAAATCACAGAAAGATATTTCTGCAAAGTGCAAAAGAAAAATAGGAAATAGAGATCTCTTAATCTGTTGGTTCAAATCTGGCACACTCAAAAATAATTCTGTTGTTGTTTCTATTATCTTTTTTAAACATACTGTACATGTAACTCAAAACACTTTGAGCACTCCACAATTGAATCTGTATAAGATTAGTTCTTGAAATGAGCTGCTAGTGACTGTACTGATTGGTACTCAGAGTTAGAAACATCTCTAGCTTTACTCTATGGCTATCGTGGAAAATTCACTTTAAGCACGTAGGATCACAACAGGTCTTGTTTCAGGAGGATGAAGTGCATGAATGCTTAGGAAACTATATGCCCAACTTGAGGTATAATCTGAACTCAAGCAGAGAGAGATATTTAAGTCCAGTCACTTGTCTTTATGTCTAAGGTCTTCCATGATATGAACTGGTGCCAAACTGAACCAGACCTGCTGCAGCAGAGTAGACTGTTCCTCACAAGAAACTGAGGAACAACACGGAGACATTATGTACAACTCAAAATTTCAGTGTCAATCTTCAATCTGGATTTCCACGTAAAATATCCATCCCAGAAAATAAGGCGTTAAGAATTTATTTAACAAACCAGCCGTTTAATAAATGGGCTCCCAATTCTTTATGTGAAAACCAGAGAAATAAATTTGTGAGATGAATTCAGAATTAGTTTTACCCCAAGAAGACACTTCTGCTCTTACACTTGAAAAGGACAGAGGTACTGAATGAACACTGTCACAGACTTAGTCACAGAAATAATAAAAATAAAAGTAAAAACAATAGCAACAATAATGTGGGGGTAGAATTGTTTACTTTCTGTCATCTGAATAAAAAAAACTAATTTTTGAAATTTTGAGGTGCCCAGAGGAACAGTCTCACAAGATTTTTCAAAACCCTGTCCAATGTAGACAAGAAGCTCAGCTCTTATTAAACCTAGGTAAATGGGAGCTGAGCTTGAAGAATAAATGGGGTTTAAACACCTGCTTCAATGTTTATGCTGAGTAAGAGTCTAAAAATGCATTCTAAAAAATAATCCAAATGTTTTCACCTTGGATGGGGAAATAAATCTCCGCCTAAATGATATTTCAGTATTTGGACTGCGAATATGTCAGCGTTTAGCTCAAGTGCATATGCTACACTGATCCCTTGTTGCCCAAGAATGCCCTAATTTTGAAGGGAAAATAACCAACGAATGAAATACTATATCTAAGTGACAAAAAAAGTTTTCATAAGTAACCTAGAAAATTACTTCTTTCCCAGACAGAAAAAATAATTTTAGAAGTCTTGAGCTGATCAGAGCAGTCTGAAATAATGCATTAGAAACGACTAATTTGCAGAAACACTTTTATCAATATCCACACCCTTGCCTTTACAGCATCTTTGTCTATCACCTAAACTTTTATCTGAGCAAGTAAAATCTATTTATCTTAGTTTATTTAACTTCTCCCTCAAATATATATTCTAAACTGACAGAATTAGGTTTAGGCGTCCTTCAGTATGTGTGTGTACGAAAATAGTTGAAAAACTCCTTGTTTATGCTTCACTGAATCTATGCCGCACCTGGTTACCTACTCATATTTGCAGCATTCCTTATAGGAAATTAAAAAAGCTGAGTTAGTCACCTGGAAATGAGCCATTTAACTACGACTTACCTAAGTCATGAATATTGAGAAATGGACTCACTTATGTGATTGCTTTTGAGAGGAAGAGGGAGGGACAGGCAGGTTTATTTCCTAACAAAGCTTCACCTAGTTTTGGACAGCCTTAGACCCGGGCCGGGGGGGGGGGGTGGTTAAGGGCTGTTTAAACTGACTTTCTAAAGCTAATTCAGATATCTCACATCTGTCAAAGGTGTGATTCAGCATCCACATGTGTGAAGAGAACACTCCAGTAGATGACAGGGAGCAAGACTAAGGCAGCCCGAGGCAGGTGCTAACTATCCCAGAGACTTCTGCCACATCTTCTATGTTTATGTTGGACCTCCTAAAAATACGTCATGCCAATTTGGAGCTGCCAATTGTTGGAAATCATGATTTTGCCCATCCTGTAACTGTGAGACCATCCTAAAAAAAAATAATCAGAAATTTAAACAGCGTTCTTCTCAGACTTCTTTGTGACTTTTCCAGTCACTGTGCCACATTTTTTAAATGCTCTTCTCAGGCACAAAATCTAGAAACTTACTTGAAAAGATTCTCACATAACCATTGTGTCCTGGAGCTGGGACCTTGAGTTAACATGAATTAACTTGAGCTTTGTGATAAAATCATGAGAATTGGCAAGACGGGAATCTATTCACCTCGGAGAAAAACCGCCTTGTTAAACATGTAATTCCCGGTTACCAGGTTACCCCTTGGGAGCGTGGAGAAACTATTTGGCTCTGCCCAGGAAGGACCTGGTGGCTGTCACGGGCCGCACCTTCACGGCATCATGAACTGGGGCAGCCGCGGGGCCCTCGCCCCGGGGTCGAGGTTTGTGTACAGGGCCTTGTCCCATCACAGAGCGAAAGGTCCCAGCCGCAGAAGGGACTCTAGTGCTCCCCACGAACCCGGAGGCCCCGCAGTCCCCGGGCTCCCTCCTGTCGGCCCGCGCCCCGCGGCTTCCAATGGCCCCGCGCCGAGGCCGCATCCAGCCGCTCCACGGGGCCACTGGCCTGGAAGACCTAGGCTGGCCTCAAGGTGCTCCCTCGGTGGCCCCAGGGGAGGCCTTCCGCTGTGCAGCAGGGCGCCATGAGGTGGGGCCAGAGCACCGCCGCCGAGCCGGGCCGGGCCGGGCCGGGGTGCCCCGCCCAGGGCACGGCAGGAGCCGGGCAGCGTCATGGCCTGGCCCGGCTGTGCTCGCGGCGAGCCCGGCCTGGAGGGGCCTGTGCTTGCCGGGCTACGGCGGTGAGGAGCTCCCAGTCCACACCCGTCCCTGCCACCGGTGGGCACAGGTTTCCTCACGAGCTTTCAGGAAGGCTCAGCTTAAGTGGAAAAGTATCATCCTGTATTTCCCCTGGGTTCCTGGTGGGCAACAAGCGCCTTTTGGTGCATGCCACCTGAAGCCATAGAACACACGCCGGAGGTGGCTGTTCCTCTGATGAGTGCCATCAGGTTGTTCATATACGTTTTTTTCTTACCATGCACCGTAAAAATGATCTTTTAAAGATAATTGAAAGGAAGGGAGGAGACAAACAGACATACTTCCTTAGCTATTCATATCTTATAGATAAAATGCAAAGTCAATAGACACAAGCCGTAGTATCTAACCTCATCCTGTACTTGATTTATTGCATATGAAAATCAACTAGAAACTGAATCACTGAAATTTTTCCTACTGATATTAAAATTTCAAGTTTGTATACATCTGTCTTGTGGAGATGCTAGATACAATTTTAGCTAATTTGGCACGCACTTTGATTTAATAACACTTAAACATTCATGTTAAAGGCAGATAACAGATCTCCTATAAAGTCTTCAGTAACTCATGCATTTAAAGATGTGTTAATTTATCATTTTAACCTCATAGGAAACGATTTTCAAAATGAGTGAGGGTCCAGCAGGTTTGAAAATGCAATCAGCTTCTTACACAGGAGTCAAGGGACCTAATTTTAAGTAACTTTTTAAAAAAAAAGTTTTTGAATAATATCACACTGAAGTATTTTACACTTATTTTTTACTGTTTCATATTAATTTTTAAAATCAATTCTAAATTGACCTGAAAAGGGGAGTTGTCAACAAATTTAACATCTGTTTAACTTCTCTGATCAAATTAGACTAAGGCACTAATTCTCATTCTTACTTTTCAGTGGGAACTACATAAGTAGCAACTTGCCAAAAATGCATAAAGGTGTTTAGCAATTATGTAGTGGGTATGTTTGAGAAGATCAAGGTGCACTCACTTGTCCTATGCTATGGATATCTCTGATTAGCTTGTCATCTATTCTGAAGAAGATGTAGCCCAACTCTCCTATACTATGTAACAGGCCAGCTGTTAGCTGTCTGTCAAGCACCTAAAGTGGACAAGTAGTCCAGGAGCAAAAATGTCACTCCTTTGATCTGGCAAGGAGCAGCTGCTGATTTATAGAGTAGGACTTTGTTCTTCCGTTCTATTTTACTTTCTTTCCTAAGGCAGAACCACAAAATCCAGCAGAAAAAAAAAGTGCCGTTCTCTGCAACATCAACAAGCTCTGACAACTGCAACAGGGTTTTTCTTGGCCCTAACAAAGCTCTCAGGCATCTCCTTTGACGCTCACCTTTTTTTTTCCTTCTTCTTTTTGCAATGCGGTAGTTATTGTTTAATTCAGCTTCTGTAAATGGAATGGACTGTGGCCAGCAAGCCTGGGGCATAAACACACCTGTATGAAAGAAGCCTTATTGTAGCAACCGCCTACAACCAACCTGCACATACACTACCAGTTCGTGAGTTCAGAAGGAATGTTCCATTTTCCCTGACAGTAAATTTTGCCTTAAGATAAAAATTTTCTGTACCCACTGTCCTGTCTTGACCACGAAGCTTGTACACTTTTTCACTGTTATTAAAATCTGAAGGAAAAAAAAAGTATTTTTCTACCTGTCAACCAGTGAATCTCAGGAAATTGATTTCGAAGAGCCCACTTTAAAAAAAAAACACAGTCAAAATACATTTATAGAAACACTGCTGAAAGTTTGAAAACTACTGATCCTAAAGATGCCTATTCTGTTTCAGGGCAAAAGAAAAAGCTTGAACATGAGATGAATGTCTTGTGTATTTACAGATGGGGAAGGGAACCACGCAGCAAGCTGTGTGTTTGACCCTGGTTTGTGTCTGCGCACATGCTGTGTGGACATTCTGTTATACCATAACTTTAAAGACAAACAAAAAGGATTACAAAAATAAAGATGGGAAGAGGTGAGGGTATTGGAGCTGACATCATGACGACAGGATCTTTTGCATATATGGTAGCCTGTGGAAATAAATAAGAACTGGTACAGCCAGAGCCCTAAGAGAGGCAGGAAAATGATGATGTACAGGATAGTATAAAATGATATATTAAAAACTGTTCTGTCAGTGGAACAATGCAATATTAAGCAAAAGTCCATAATAATTGGCAGATATTTAGCTGCAGACATCTTTCTTTGGTTGGTGGGTACTAAAGTATATGTGAGAGGAAAGAGAACTAGTTAGGCAATTAGAAGTAATGGGCACAAATAATACACTATGTATAAATACATCCCCCCTCTCCCAAAATATAGCTCTCATCTGGGTACACCTAATAACCTCTCAGTAAGTCATACCTACATGCTGATATCCCTTATGTTTTGCTTTTTGCACTGTCAGGTTACTGGAGATTCTGCTTATGTAAATCTTCTCTCTTTCTGTAGATGCAGATGTTATTGTTTTCCTTTTAATTATTACAATACTGGTGGCATCAAACCAGAGGGTCTAATGGTCTAGTAGCTAAAGATGTGTGAACACCACAGACACCATGAGACTGCAGCCTGCCATATTATGGAATATGTGCTCCACAGTGACTGGAGCTATTAGCAGAATAAGTGTGAGACAACTATATTAAGTGTGCTTAACTGAAGAGGTAAATATACAGATCTTCCCAGTGTCATATTGGTGAAGCTTTTACTCTGTTTCACCCCATTTTGTATTCTCTGTATTCCACAGGAATCAGTGGGAAATGTTCTAAAAATTGCTTTGAGACTTTGTTACATATGAATGTGTCTTAGCTGTTATAAGCCAAACTGGTTTGGAATGGAAAAATTAAAAAACCTCTGTGGAGCTGTTTCCTCAGCCTGTTACTCTGTATCCCAGGCTCCCATACTTTCTGACTAGGGCTTCATCTCTCTAGGGCTCAGTTCTTGCTCCTAAGCCTGCCTTGCTGGCTCACCAGAGATAATTGCAAAGTACAGCTGGCAAGTCAGCAATGAAGCTTTTTGGTGCTCTGCAAGGGTCCTAGATGGCCAGATATGCTGTGATTGAGGACATATATGTGAATGTTACACCATTTCTTGTCTGTCTGCTGTTCTGAACAAGCTGAGAAACCATGAAAGTTTGCTCTTTCTCAAGCTTGTGAAGGGCTGGGTTCCCCTGATTTCAATGCTCAGCTGGCTTATGGGCAGAGCAGAGCACTGGAGAAGGCTGTGCTCAAGTGCACCACATTTCAGTTGTTGTTGGCTTCCCCAGCTGAAGAGAGGTCTATTAGTGTATTTTTCTTTCTTCTGTTAAAGAATGTGTAGCTGGAGGAGTCTCTCAATGCATTCATTGCCACTTAAATAGCTCATGTGAAAATTAAATCATATCACAAAAAGAAACTTGCAACTGTGCATATATTTCTTCAGTCAAAACTGGCCTGTTCTGTAATGTGTTTCACTATCCCATATTTTGCATACAATTGAGATATCTGTTATGAAATGAAACCCAAAGTATATAACCTATCTAATATTTATCTTTCTTTCTTTATGAGAGCAGTTTGGAAACTCTGTGTGTGATCTTACATAATTTTAATAACTGGTTGCTGATGGATTTCAATATTAACTCTGACTGTTCCGACTGATAGGATGTTGAGGCTTAATCTTCAGAATTTCACTAATTGTTCTTGCACTGCGTAGGGGTAAAGGCACCATGTGTATAAACCTGCATTTGAGCCCACAAAACCAGTAATGGCAGGGCCATACCCAACGATGTTGATCACTTCAGCCTGGTCTAGTAAAGCACTCAGATGAATAAGGCAAATTTTCAAAATTACTAAGTCTTGTTATTAAGATCATCATAGGCTCTGTAAAGCTAATCCCAAATGTTTAATGAAATTCTGAGTTAGAAGGCAATATTAGCAATGGGTGCCTAAATTGTAGGTGATCTTCTCTCAAGGAAATTCCTGTCTCTGGTTAGATGAATCACCAGAAGGTGAACTTAGATACCTAATTACATTTTTTTTGGCTTAAAAAAAATAAGGCCATCACTTAACCCTGAAAATGCCTAAATTGTTTAGGCATGTAGATTCCTACTTTTTTAACACCTCATCCCATCATAATTTTTGCTGCTGTGTATATGCGTAGCTGAACAGTCAGTTACTTTCTGCAGTAACCATGTTCTATCTTTGAGTTAGAGGAAGACACTTTTGTCCAGTCAGGATTCCTATGCATCCTTTTAGGGAGACAGACATCTTAGGTCTGTTCTTCCTTATAATGCAGATAAATATCTCCTTCCTTTTTAGCTGACACTGTAATTATTTGACTATTTATCTGGAAAGAAGGAAATTAAGTTTTGCATCCCTATCCTGCTTGATTTGGAACGAAGACTTGAGCGTGGGTCCATCACATCCTAAAAGAATATCTGAATCACCCACATATTCAGTACAGTGAACAAAGCCCTTTCAGTTCTCATTCTGAAGATGTTTCACCTGAAGTAAGCAATTATACAATCATAATTAACCAGCACTTACCTGTCACACGTCTGAAGTTGGAGCCTTAACCAAGAGGCTGTACAGTCAAGCCCATGCTCTTAATTAATTTTGTTCTGCTGACTAGTCGTTATATACACAAAAAAGGCATGATAGTGAAGAAGAGTAAAGATGGAGCATAATATTCAATAGCCCATTGATTGGGAAACTCAGCTTGCTTGGAACACTTAAGACATTGATTTAAATCAAGACAAAGAGAAGATCTGAAACATATATCCTATTTAACAAGTGAATTTTTCAGCCAATGAGCCATTGAGGACAGCACACCCTCTACCTCATTTGCCTCTTTTGTGTAAAGCTTAGTATAGCTGATGCACGCCAAGAACTTGGGCTGAATTTGGCCCTTGGGGAAATACAGTGAGGCAAGGCTGATTTTATGTTGAAAGTTGTGTGCCACGGTGCAACATGTTACCGTCTATCACTGTATATGTATTTGTGTCCCTACTCCTCTGTCCTGAAGGTCCTTTCTATACAAAATAACTATGGACAGGGCAATACCTCACTTTACAGTATTACTAGGGTTACAGTTCCAGGTTTCTCAATTATATCCCATTCTAAGCAGTTTTGTGCATGCTCACCAAAGGAAATAAGCATATGTGGACCAAAAGTTTTTAAGCTTCTTGGGACTAAACAGCAGCTAGATGATGATGCTGGAAATGTCAATGGTGGCTAAAGGTTAGCTTAAACTCGAGATTGCAGGGTTTGTGCTTGACACTGGTATGAAACAAATGATATACACATCTAACAAATAAATATGTATTAATGAGGAAATATTTTGTAAAATATGCTACACAGATCTTTTATTGTGGTTTATAAGCCAATATTATAATAATGCTTTCATAAGAAGTTCAAGCCAAGTTTTAGAACATCCTTAACCAACTTTCGAAAGAAACAAAATTTAAGGTCAGTAGAAACATTATGTAAAACAAAAAAAAGCTGGTGAACACAGAAAAAAATGCACCAAATTCACAGGCAGAATCCCCAAATGAAGTAGTTCAGCATTATGATATTAACTGTAAATGAAATAAATACATTGTTTTTCTTCTAATTCAGTATCCATACTGAAGAAAACATAGGAAGCTAAATCAAGCAGTTAGAAGAGGGAAAGTTATTCTTCATTTTTCACTTTGAATTATTAAAATTGTCAATGATGTACTTTTCTAGGAATAATCAAATCTTTACTTTGATAGTGAAAATCTTGTAATATTTAACTGCTTTGGAAATCAAATATACCTTTATACTTGCAAACTTGTAAACTTGCCTTCTGTAAAACAGAATAATAAAAGCAACCCATTCAGATGAACAAGTAAAGGAGAATTGTTTCCATTTCCTTTTCTTGATTCTTCCCCAGTCTTTCCAACATGACTATATTATCACCCACAAAATTTTAGCATCATTGTAATAATAAAAGATATGCTTTATATCTTTATAAATCCTATGAAGTTTAGCAGACCCTTGTAATGCTACATCTGCTTTAATCCTAGTAAATTCTAGGGTAAGACAGCACAGCCTGTGGTGTCTCACCTGAGTTCTCAGAGGCATTTCAGGAAATACATTAGTTCTGTGAGTCAGTGAAATAAGTAAAAACAAATATAGTGGTCAATAGCCAAAGAAAAATTTAGCAATCTAAAAGGGTTTTGACAGAAGCCTGAGTTGGAAAATTCAGCTGTATTTTATGTATATCCCTTAACCACCAATCAGTTTTGCTGAGATGAGTGGTCCAGTTAGCTGCCTAATTTTTGATGCCTGATACATGTGTTCGCAGTCAAAAACCCCTCTCTCTAGAGGACCTGTATTCCTTTAGTTCAAGAAGCTAGGTTCTATAAAAGAACAAATATGAAAACCTCATAATATCAAATTCTACATCATAATTTGAAACCAAAATCTCACAGTTTCAAGTACCTTATTGCTAAGACAAATGTGATGCAAAGATGTGCAGCTAAGATGGGTGCCTCCATTTCATTTTCAGGTGTAATAATTACAGATAAAAAATCAGAAAGGGAAAATCTTTGTGGGCATGGTTTGCATCCAGACCAAAAACCCCCATTTCATCCTTTTGCCAAATTTATTCCAACTGCTACTGAGATCATGCTCTGTTTTTTTCCAATATAGCACAGACCTATAATAACTGCTTAAGCATGCCATACAGTATTAATCTTCCTCATGAACTCTGTCCCAAACCAGTTTCCATGGAGAGAAATTAAGAGGTATGTACAGGCAGAGGAGAAAATATATGGCTAGCCAAGGATACAGAAAGGCTCTTTAGATACAGAGAGGCTCTTTAGATGGGAGCTATGGTAGAGAGGAAGTATTTTTCAACTGAGATTGCTGAACTGGGGGGAGGACATCATTAGACAGAGAGTAGAGAGGAGAATATGAAAAAAAGAAAAGAGACATCTATGTTGAAGTAGGTTTCAACATTTCTTTAAAAAATAAATTTTTGAAATTGATCCAGAAAAGAATGTAGGAAGAATGCCTAAAGTAGGAGGCGATTTTTTTTTATGTGTGTGATGTGTGTGTGAGAAGGAAGCATCAGCATTTGACACATTAAATGGGGTTGAAGAACTGCGACTTAGAGTCCTGAGAGAAGGCGACTACAATTGTCAAGGTGAGAAGAGATGAAGGCAGAAGCAAAAGAGACATATTGTTGAAATGGAAGTAGGAAAAGAGGTGGACGCTGGAGGCATGCGAGAAAGAACATTAGGAACACTAGGACATGTATGTGGATTTTGGACAGTGGGAATAAATGTGTGAGGAGTATAGAGAAGTAAGTCTTGTATTTAAAAATGCCTGAGAGTGTAATGTTGCTCTAGGTTCACTGTCAATTTTGATTGCCAGGTTATAAACCCATATATATAAAATGATACTAAAACATGAACTTCATTTAGACAATACTCTGTTTATTGTAATAGTTTGTTAGCCAAGCAATCTGCAGTAGCTGCAGCTGTGGCTTGTTCCATCTCATCAGTAATTTTAACTCTGACAGTCACTAGTGTGAAGCTTTTCACGATATTTTAAAGTGATACGTTCCTACCACTTCTTGAGTTCTGGGGACTTTTTAATGGACTATACATCCTTTAACATCTAAATAATTTGTCCTGAGAATCATCACAACAGAACTACGCTTTGGAACAGAAGATGTGAATATGGTTCTAATAAAGCTCTGCAATGTTTGTTAAAAAACCCAAAACAATCCACAAACCCAAAATGTAGCTTTGAGCAGTTTATGCTTATCTATAATCAATATCTTTCTCCATAATATAGTCCAAAGAACCAGGTCCTGAAACAGTGTACATCTCTGTGAGAGGGTGGCCGCTACACCTCACGAGTTGTTTAATCCTCTCTGTTGGTTGTGTGCAGGGCACCAAGTTGTCTGTTACTTATGACTGCTTTAAACAGTGCCTGCCTGCCCTATGACTTTCCAAAAGACCTCAGGATGAGGTTAGCATGATAAGGAGCTTGATTTGTCTAAGCAAGAGTCATTCAGACTGACATCACCCATTAATTTGCTGGAGAGTAAACAAAAAATATAAAAATAAGAAAGAAAAATACTTGAATGTTAGACTGACTTAATTCTGAAAGGGCAGCTACACTGTCATTACCACCAAGTGCATACAACCTGAGCTTGATGTTGGCCTACTTAAAATTACTATTTTCCTATGAGGGGTTGGCAAAGCAATTTATAAAATGATGGAGTAAAAGTAAGAAAAGCCCCATTAAAAGCTTTTTCTTGCCTTTAAGTGAGAGTGAACAGAGTAGGACTGTTTGAGTTGGAACCACTTATTACCTTTGTACATTTGTCTTTCTTAACCTCTATTAACTGATTAGATTTCCCTTAGCAGTAATTGTGCATTGATAGATAATTGTATTGTTGTGGCTTCTTATTGGGGAAAGGTATTACATCCAAACACTTAAGACAGATAAAACCAGATGGATGTATCTGTCTGTCCATCCGTCTCTCCACTCAAGAAGCCTTTGGGTATTTTTTGAGAATTTAAAACAGTCACAAACATAAGGGGCATTTTAAAGAAGGAAAATACACTTAATTAAGAAAGATGTCAAAATTATTTTATTGTCAACATCCGCAATATCCATGATACAGTGATGTTGTGTAACTGTTCCTACTGAATAGCAGTTCTCAGAACCATAATGCGTTGCTATTAGAAAAAGCAGGGACTTATTATTAGTATCCCCACAGAGTTATCTTCTAAATTATTTATACTTGTAACACTTTCACGTAATGGCAGTTGTAAATGCAAGCAAACAAAGCAAACCACACAATAAAGAGAGGGGAAGAGAATTGTACAGAAACCCTTTCTAAATGCATGCAGTTAGAAATACGAGTCAAACAAACTAATCAGATTTTGTTTCCAACTCAGCTCCTCATGAGATTTGCGATAGGCAGCATCAAAGCTTTTTGGGGTTATGTCACCTTGATAAAGGATTGAATGGCACTGTATCTGTTTTATGTCTCACATCTAAAATGTAAAGGAATGCAACTTTATTTGTCTGGTGCGAGTTTGCTTATTGTCTTTGAAATTCCACAGCAGATCCCCTCTAAAAAGCTTAACTATCAGAAAGGTGCAAATAACATCAGAGCCGCGTGTTCACTTATGTTCATCCCCTAGGTTATGATGGTAGGTTTGCACAGGAGCTGGGGGAGGGCAGCAGGGAGGACTGTTGGTTTTATATAAACTTAGCATTGTGAATTACTGATTCTGCTTCCCACACATGCTTTACTAATACACAGTGTAATGATTAACACTTTAGGAGTCAACAATTTGCAGAAAAATTGAGATGGGATGCTCTTTAAAAAAAAAACAAAACAACCAAATCCAAGTCTATGTGGTGCAGAGATAATTTAGGTGAAACTGAAGAGAAAACAAGTCACACTGAAGACTCTAATGGAGTCTTCTTATGGTCTTAAACTGTTTGCATTTATGAACATATAAAGATCATCCTGTTCACTTTCCATTAACCTACCTATGAAGTTTTGTCTTAACCATTAAAACAAATTCCTCCAGCTGAAATCACTTTCTTATTACTGAGCAGCTAAATTTGGTTACTCTCAAAACAAATTTCTATCCCACAAAAAGGAAAAATAAAACCTAGCATGTTCCCCCCACCCCGTAATAGAAGTATGTAGCTAAATACTCTCAGCTTTCTGTCAGTCACAATACAAACAGGTTTTAAAAGTATCCAGTTACTCTGAATGTCTGTTTTTCTGGGCATTTGGGTTAAAGTACCCAAAATAAACACACAGTTAAAATGGTGGCCTTCTTTTTAAGCAAATCAACCCTTACATGTATTAAAAATCTTATTTGCCATATGCTTCTTCAGTTGCATGACAGCACCCTCACTGATTACCATGGAGTTACATTAGTTTAAAATTGCAGTAACTGAGTAGTGGATCAGGTCCTATAGTCAGACATATGTTTTCCACTAGATAATGGCTACTTATATATTTATGAATTTTAAAATGCTTTTCAGTTCAACTATCATTGGTACTATGTGCAGGAAGTAAAGAAGTAAATTGCAACCAAGCTTTCAGGGGTTTATTCCTTCATGAAGCACTTGTATTGCAAGTGTCAGGGGAGGGCAATTGTATAGTGCCCTCTACATAATAAATGCTTCTGTTGAATATTCTTAAAGTAATGTCTGCATGTTTGTGGTTCTAGGGACAGAGCTATTACCTGTTGGATTTTACATTCCTAAATACTATGTCATCATTTCTTTAATCTAGCTTCACAGAAAGTTTTAAGGAAGTACAAAATAATTGGTACTCAGATCTGTTCTGTCCTGATCACCCCTAGAAACAGCGAGTACTCACAGGGTGATAAACAGCTTTCAGGCAAATGCATAACTCCAGTGTCAGTTGGAGTTATGTGCAGACACTCAGAGCAGAAATAGTATATAGCTCTCCATTCCTGAATATGACAGTCATAATAAACCTTAACCTCAACATTCCTTGCTTTCCTCAACCACAGCTAAAAATGCTACATACATTTATACCATCTAATGAACCAGGCATTAAAAGGAAACCACCAATCTATACCAATAGATTATCAGGAAAAGAAGTGTAAAGTGAATACTTGCTCATTATAGTGTCATGGTAATTACAAAGAAGAAAGACTTAATACATCACTGTCATCATCCTTCAGCAAGAGTAGGGGATAGTCCAGCAATGGAGGTCCCACCTGCTACTAAAATAACTGCATTTCAAGTGGATAGTGCAAACATACAGTGCAAAATCCTTGGGGTAAGAAACTCAGACTCACTGTGGTGAACCTGGAAAGGAATGTTGGGTGCTTATTTTGCTCTTCCTTCGTGGCAGCACAAAGGAAGGACAGATTAAGGATTGAAGTAAGGCTTTGGATTTGAGTGATTTGTGTCTGGTTTCTGAATCTGTCCCATATTCTCTTTACTAACGTGCATAAACCAATTAATAGTAGATGATGACTCTGAGTATGGAAAGAAGGGAGAGGGTTTAGGACTTTCTCTTTCAGAAGCAAGTTAGTAAAGAAAGAGTAGGAGCGAGTGGAATTTAGAATTGATTGCTTTTTAATCCACACCTCCTTGAAGCCAGGGCAAAATCCAGCACTGAGATGATAGCAACCTATAGCAAGTAGTGGTCGGTAATGAGCAAAAGCAAAGTAGGAAACTCTGCTACTGTTATGCCTCAGAGACATCTTCCATGCTATTCCTACAGTTTCACTAATAACCAAGCCCCTACTCTACCTGACATTCAGTTTCCTGTCAGTTAATTCAATTAATAATAATTTCTTTTCCATCTCACCTTTCATTTTCCTTATTTGGACATGATACGTTTTCTATTGTTTTTGAGACAACTTGACAATGAAAGACACAAAGATATCTAGATACTAATATATCTGTGCCTCTACACTGCACAGGATTTACCTTTCTCTGACTGAAATTCTCATGATGGCTGAAGGCCTGATTGCACTAGCTTCAATTACTAGAGTCTGGTTTACAATTTGTTCTGCAACTGTTATTCACATGTAACTTTTCAGAAGTCTTTCTAAGATTATTTTTTTATGTGGATAATTATACAGATATTTAAGAATTCTAATCTCATATAAATGCTCAATCAAAACACATATTTTCGTGTGAGCTAAAAATGTCTGGATTTCAGTCTTGATTCTCAAAAGAAGTTATTGTTCCTGCAGGACGTGCAATGGAACATAAAAGAGGACTTTACCTCATCATTTGAATTGGATGAATTTTTTTCTCCTCTTTTTTTTTTTTCCTTTATTTATGAGTGTTTAATTGATTACTGTTGTCTAGGTTTTTTTTTTTTTTCTTAACATCTTTATCTTCTTCCCTTGTACGTGTGGGTTTACTGCTTTTAGAAAATCTACAAAAAGAATATTGTCCTCATTCTGTGCTTTTGATTTTGTATATTTAATTTCTAAATAAAAAATAGAAATTTTCAATTTCAGGACTGAGTCATTTAGCTGTCTCTCTTGAGGGACTACCAAAGAGAATACCAAGTAATTCTAACTGTATGATGTGGATTCCAAGACCCACCAATTCATTTCTCACAAGCCACGAAACAAATGCCAGTAATTGACTTTTGGCAAGTACTGATAGGAACTGGACTAAAACTTAGGCCCGAAATTGCAAATATTTTGGCATATGACATACTTCCTCATTCATAAGATAAACACTGTACCAAAGTGGTAGACAGACAGATTACTATGTCCTCATGACTCTCTAGGTTAATGTCTCTCTCAGAAAAGGGGGAGGAAAGAGAAGGATTTAAAAAATCCCAATAAAGACTCTCTTATGTTTGCAGACAGTGAGAAGAAATCTAATCTGGCAATCAGAAAGAAGAGTAAAAAACAGCTACTGAAAGTAGGAGGGCATAATGTACAGGTAGAGGAGGAATTTACTGTACTTCTACAGTGTTCACAGAGAGGTGGGACACCTGAAATGTTTGATTGTTTTTCAAATATATATGTGGGCAAACCTATATTTTATGTTGAGGAAGCACAACTTGAACTAGAATATGACAGAATGTGGTATCTCCACTATCATGTTTCAGTAAGAGTTACTAGAGCCCTCAGTTTAAAAAGGGGAGGAGTGTTGATGTAGACTTCAGAAATTGTAGCAGCAGGCAAAACAACTGTTTTTATCTGCTTATAATGAGAAAATATGGAAGCTTCTCTATATTCGTTTCACTTCAGCTCTATTTAGTTTTAATCCAGGTCTATTTCCTTTTATTCTATGGATTTCTTTTAGATATATTTCCTATTAAGCAATTAAACTTGAAATTCTTTGTAACATGGGGCTCATTTGAAAACAGATGCCATTAACTGTCTGATGGAGTGAACACCATAGAGGGGAATGGAAAAGTCCATTCACTTTGCTTTCCAGTGAAACAACCTGCCAGAGGCCAACAAAGGAACAAGAGGTGGAAGTTCTGAAGTGACACTTGAGGACATGGTTTAGTGGTGAACATGGTTGATGGCTGGACTTGATCATCTTAGAGGTCTTTTCCAACCTTAACAATTCTATGATTCTATGATTCTGAGAATCCAGCAGTTTTCAGGGACCTAGTTCTAGGCCCATCACAGGAATAGCAAGTCTAATTTTCCCTATTTTTGCACTTTGTAAAGTCTTTCAACGTCAGCAAAGTTTCTCTTCATTTACTTTGGGACAAGCAGGAGTATCATCAGAGCAATATCTCCCAAAATTTTATATCATATAGGTCCCTTCCAACTCAGGATATTCTATGATTCTATATTTTACAGGATATAAATTTCAGGCCCAGTAATTACTGGACCCTGGAGGAAAGTTATAAGTAATAAACATCAATGCATCCATTTTCTTTTCCCTTTAAATAAAACTATTTTATATATTTGAAGATTATAAGTAAACGAGTTGATGAATACAATCATTACCTCATTGCCATGCCATTTTTCTTAACCTGGAGATTCATTGCAGAAGTGAAGCATGCATGTCAGAGCACCTTCTGATTTATCTGACACTGATGTTTTTTGCTTGTTTTACAGTGGATGGAGACGAGAATCCTTATGCCCTTTTCTGAGCATGCCAGCGTAAGCAAAGAGTACTATGCTTCCACTGAAACAATTCATGTTTGCACCCCCTTAAATGACTGTTTCTTTGAAGTAAGTTGATATGCAAAGTCAGGGTCAGAGTAGACTGTTAGGGACCAAGCATAAAGAAAACATGGGTAGGGGCATTGCTGGAGAGGAGTCTGTGGGAATAATTCCCTTTGTATCATCTCCGTGGTGGTATATCTTGCATTACTACTGCACCATAGTTCTTTTAAATTTGTAAAGTCACCACATACACCAGAGACAATTCATATTCCCTAAATTTACGAGAGTAAACATTCATGAAATCTATGCCCTGAGGTCAAGATAAAATACCTATATCAGGTATATGTTTAGTAGTATGGCTTACAGATACCTCTCTGTGATTTCATATGCTGGTGAACAGTACTGAACACTATAATGGTGGAGAAGAATATTGAGGTCTGTAACACCTCTGTGGTGATACAGGTGTTACTGTAGGTATCTTCAGTCATTTGCTATTATCTCCATGTCATGACACATGAAAAAAAGGAAGAGCTGAACACAAACTGCTGCAGTCCTTTGCAGGAAACACATCTCTATGTATCGCCCTGCAAAAGCTGTTTGAATAAGTTATTTCAAATGCTATTTGAGGACTGATTCAAAATTCAAAATTGAAATCTGTGGAAAAACTCCAGCTCACCTTAACAGACTTTGAAATAGGAGCATTGACAATCAGAATGAGAGACTTAAAGAATAAAATGACTTTGACAACATGATCTTAATCTGCCAGCCCCCAAACACTGCCTCACTTACATTACCTCCCCAGTGCCCCAGCGTCACTTTCTGGGGAAGTCAGAGAATGAAGCAGCAAAGTGCATTTATATTTAGAGAAAAATATTTTTAAAAAATATTTTTATGTTATGCCTAATGCTTTTCCACCTAATGTATTTTAATTACACTTTTTTTGCATTTCTGACTTATTCTATAATATATTGTCATATAACACACAAATACGTTAGTATGATATTCCAAGAACCAGCTTTTGAAGTTTTTCACCAGCTTACATTTGTCGCTTCAGTGTTTAATTATTTACTGTTTGAACACCTCTGTGGAAGCACACAGGTCCGTCTCAGTGCTACATTCTGGTAACTGAACACTGTGCACATGGTGAATCCATTTCCTGACTTCACTGCTAATAGTTATTGTCAGAAAGGCTGTGCAGACTGTTATAACCTTGTCAGGTGATTGAATAATTTAGGGGACAGGTTTCCAAAGCTATCCAGGTACATAAACCAGACATGTGCATTGTGGTATTTATAAAAGCCTGTGAGGGTCATTTGGAATTGACCCACTACTACATGGATGCTGTCTACAGTGAGCTTTGCATCTCAGCTGGAGCTTCTAGGAGCTGCCTTATTATGACTAATAAGTCTACAAATTAGGTGCCCTGGACTAGTTCTCAGAAAGAAGAAAACCAGAAATTTCTGAGTAGAGTTGTAGGAAATACTTGCAGTGAGCACAATCAAATAAAATTATTATAATACTGGGTTTCAATAGAAAACACAAACCTCAGCAGAGGTTCATAGTGTGATTCTGACTCATCTTTAATTTTGCTCTACCATCATGTCATATTTCAAATCTGAAGGAAATGTTGTAGCCAAACTGATGCTCAAACTACAGCACTGCTCCTGGGGTTTATCTGTGATTTTCGGAGAGAAAAAAAAATTTTACATCTAAGTTGGAATTTTAACATGTACAAATAAACCTTAAGACGTGGCTGAGGAATAAAGTTCCTCTTCAGAACTGCTTTTATACAAACACGACCCTCCAGAACCTCAATGAGCCATAGACTGTTGAGACTTGCTCTCCCTGATTTAGCAGTTTACTTAAGTATGTGCCTGTCTATAAAGCACATGGATAACTTCATTAACATGACTGAGAGTTAGGCAGGTGCTATGACAGCCTAATGGAGTTAGGCCTCATCTGAAGAATGAGTTCTGAGTGTTTGTTCTTGAGTAAATCCTCCAACAGTCATCTCGTTTTTTTTGCTGATCAGACTACTTTATCCTTTGTATCAGTGGCCTTTGACTAAACTTAGCGATGGGATACTCAGCAAGAGAGGAAATTTTTGATTCCAAATAAAATTATTTTAGGCCATTATAATTAAGGGCATAGATATTAATAATGAATTTTATTAAAAAGTGCTAAACTAGTGATTCACTTCAGGAAAAACACCAAAGGTATCTGTGAGGAAGAGGGCGTCTACTTTTCATCTGGAAAGAGTAAAGTCTGAGAAATGAGGGATCAAGAAAAAAGCTAAAGGTACAGGAGGCAACTGAGAAAAGGCCTTATCTTGAGCCAAATGACTGACTTTCCTAAGTTCACCCCTCAAATCTGAGTAGTGAGATAATGAGAACTTCAGTGGTACTCATCTTTCACTCCAGAAAACAATGTTGTTTTCCTGTGTAGAAATGTACTCTGAACTACTGTGCCTTCATTTCTCTCCTCCTTTTATAGCTCCCATTGACTAAACTAAATACATGGACAGACCTCAAGACCTTTGTGAAAGAGTACAGTGTTAAGGAAGTTGAAGTTCCATGTGGTTGTAAAGTTAATAGAAAAATCTTGATTTATTTTTCAATATAAACCCCAGAAACATTCATAGCGTCTTCCAAAGAACTTACTGGCTGCCTTACAGGACACTCTGCCCATCAACATATAATATATACATTTTTGAGATATGGCATTGCTTTAAAAATGCTGGTTTCATTTTGTTTTGCTTTGCTTTTTTGCCACCATGTAAAATGGCATATTCTTCCTACACAGAGAAAGTAGTCTTTATTAAACTTGCAGGCTTACAAATGAATGAGGCCAGTCAATGTAAAGAGCTGTAGAAACGTTTTGGGGGGTTGATTTATGTTAAAACAAGCAAGTGAAATACAGCATATTTTACGTTGTCTGATAAAAGATGGTTCATAAAAAGCCCTTCAAAATGCAAAGTTTTGAAAATCACAATGAAAAATGAATTTTTGATAAGGCTTTCCTCACTGATAGTCTTGGCCAAGAAGAGATTTCTACTATGCAAGTGCAATATGGAATTTTGACTTCAGAAATTCTGTATGGACTGTGTTTTACATCAGTCATTGAATTTCGGTGAAGAATAGAGAAGAAAAAGAAACAAGTGATAGAGCTAGTAGATATCAAGGAATGATCATAATCTATTTAAGGCAAGAAGCACACTCTGAACTACAATTTTCCTGATTCTGTGTACATGCTCATCCAAATTTTTTAATCTCTTTCTTCTTACATTGGTGCTTTTTAAGATGAAATATAGTAAATCTTTTAATTTCTCACAGTGCTCAATTTTGCCTGCAAATTGCTCTTTTATCATTAGTGACATTGAACTATTGAGTTCACCATTCCAATTTTATCTTCCAAATAACTAAAAAAGGGAAGACGGCTGAGGTTTCAGGGTGATGTAGAAAGGTTCTACACCTATCTACACCTATCTATTCTAGATTATTCACTTTTGTGTACTAGTCACTAGACATGACTGTCTCTTTGAAAATTCTGACTTGAGAAGATTTTTGCAAAGCCAGAATTCCTGATTCTTCATTGACCCACATCTTGGGCGTATACATCACTTAATACAAAGGCAATATAAGATACTAGTTTATTAGGTATTGTGGGCTTTTGTATGCATTGAGTGTGGAGGTGATCACATAAGGTGCAAAACACTCACAAATCAGCTTTAGTCACGTATTTCTGAGCAGAAAGGTTTTATCAGAGCATGTGTCCTTTAGGGATCTTATGTTGTTCGAGCACTTCTATTCCTCTTCACTTATTTTTGATGCTAAGTGGTAGGAAAAGCTAATTCTACCTTTACTGTTCCATTGGGCCAGATTTTCGCTGGATGTAAATCACTTCAGTTTAGTTATGTTGATTGCTATTATGGTAATTTTTGCTATCTTGCTGTTCTAGAAAGCACCAATCATAGCATTGCACTCTTAGTTGAGTACCTCAACTAAGCGCTCACTTCCCAGGAAGGGAATTGATGCTACACAGAAGGCTGTTTTGGTGTACTTGTTGACAAATGGAAAGGGGACAACTTCATAAGACCATATTGACATCGTGATTCCTCGCAACTCATCCCAGACCAAAGTATGGGTTAACAGTTTAGGAAACCAAATTACCAGATTTCCTTATTATATGACATTTCTCCACCAGCAGCACACCTTGAATTAATTCATGCAGTTCAGTGTGAGCTGGTTTTGAAACTTTTGAAAGTTCACATGCTGCAGTAGTCTTGAACTTCATTTCAGAGAAGAAGTGAAAGTATGTTTGCCACCTTATTATGAACTCTACAGGGAAATAGCATTCAGTGTAATAAGCATAAGCCTTGCTATCTCACAGCAACTTGTGGCAAGACCAGTAGCAGTTATCAGCTAAAAATGTTCAAATTGTGCAGACCCACTTTGCCATGTTTATGCCAAGCATTAATTTGGCCAATAAGTTTGGATTGTATCTGGATTTTAAAAATTCAGTAGATCTCTGTTGTTTTGGAGCCGGGGCCTTAGGTTTGACTTTTCCCATTCTAACTCAAAACCATGAGCAACTGAAGCAATTAATACTATAACTAGTATTTTAACAGCCAAAAGAACTTGGTAAAGATATGGTATTTTCTCACCAGTTTTAAAATCATCTGTTTTCTTTCCCTACAGTTTACAAAGTTATAGTTGCCCTGACTTCTTCTAAAACGTAAGCAGGGTTGTTGGTTTTAGGATTTGGGGGTTTTGTGTGTGTGTGTGTTTGTTTGTTTGTTAGTTTTTACCAATAGATACTTTTGAAAAGAAAAGCCTAAGTCATACATAGAATTACAGTTCCCAAATAACAAATAATACTGTATAAACCTCTCTTCCTATGTGTTTTCTGTAGAAGTCTGTGGGAGAAGGAGGAAATGCAAGAATTCAATGAAACATAAGCAGCAAGTAAACCTTTCTATCCTCTCCAATTACACAAAAATAGGAAGGGAGCATCGTTTTCAAAGGAACAAATGTTGCACAAGACATGCCCTTTAAATCCTTTTTAAGGCTCCATGACCTGTAAAACTATCTGCAATATCAGCAACAGAAAGCCTTCCACAGAACAAATGCTTATGTTTTATGTGTACTATATTTGCTAATCATTAGTTCATAAGCAAGAGCAGATATACAGTGTGCTATAAATAATGGCGGGAATGTAAAAGTGAATTGATCTGTCTGGCTATCTAGTAATACTGCTGGCAGAGAACCAGTTTTGAATGGCTGCCAACTACCACAGACCCAGCCAGGGATTTGTCTAGGGGTCTTGCCCTGTCAGGCAGAAAACAGTCTTAAGCTTAGCTCCCAGAACTGTGAGCACCGCCTACTGCTCAACAATGAGCATTTCCTGCAGCGTCCCCTTTACCCACTTAGTTAAATAGCAGAAAACATGCACGAGTTACCAAGCTATGAAACCAAGCATCTAAAAATATTAATCACTGGATAGAGAGGTCAGCATGCTTGTGAACTGAAGTGAAATACATTGTTCAAATTGACTCCACGCACGGAGAGTGAGAAACTGGAAGTGAGATCCACAGAGGCACAGAGACAAGCACAAATATGCTAAATTTATTCTGTTGCCAGAGCCCTTAAAGCATTCCACAAATGTATGGTAGCTACTGTGCCGAAATCCTCATGGGTGAGGTAGCAAACAGGCAAAAGAACGGAAGCGTTTATAGTGATCTAGATATTTTTAAGAGGATAATTATGCTAAATAATGTGATTGTAATAGAAACAAATGGGGTGGGGCTTTATTACAGGAAAGAAAGGAGGTGGCTCAGAAGCAAGTCCTGACAGCAAAATTATTTCCCCATATCTAGTGCAAACGGAGCAAAATGGTGGGCTAATTTTCCCCTCTTCCTTTAAGTCAGTCATGCTGATCCACTTATTGCACTGCTTGAACTAGTTTTCCTTGTGTATAAACATGGAAAGACAGCTCAGGCAGCAAACTCACCTCGGGATGCCTTGCAGGGATTCAATAATGTGCCTGCTTGGCACTGTTTCTTGTATCCCTCAAGGCTGTCTCCCAATCTCTTTGTAAGATCAGCCCTGGCTCAAAAAAAAAAAAAAAAAAAGGAGAAGATGATGAAGGAAAAAAAAAGGAGTCCCATCAAATGATGCAGTTCAGCTTCATGTAATCTGTCTTTGCTAGGTGATTCTGATTCACTGTTTGGTACAGAATCAGGATGCGTCCGTGCATGCATGTGTATATGTGTGAATGCGTGCAGGCAGACTGATTGTGTCTGTTCAGTATTTATATTCCTACATAAACCTGTATATTATCTTCACTTACAAAGAGAAGACAAGTTGCTAATTAAGTACTGGTAAATTGAATTTCTTCAAAGTGAAGCTTATAGATCAGGATTTGGGCTGCTGCTTTGGTTTTGAATTTGGCATTGCTTTACTGAATTTTATAAATACCAACCAAATTCAAACAAAACTGATTTAGATTTCACCTCATCGCTTAAAATATATTTTGTAGAGTACAGCCTGTGCAGTAATCCTCTGCTATACTTTAATTTGGTTTTAATTTTATAGGCCCTGTTTTAACTGCATATTTCCAGACCTTTATTTCTCTCACAGCTCTTAGCAAAATGGTAGCTCATAAACACAAGCTCTGCTGTATAGACTTTGCATTTCATCCCAAAGTATTTCCTTTTTTATAGCCATGGTCTTTCCATCTTAGTGCTCTGAGCTTGGGTCACAAATCTCACTGCTATTCCAGTGTGTGACATCTTCGCTCGTTTGCCGCTGCTCATTAACAAACAATACTGCTGTGAAATTGGTTTAATGACAAAGTAATAAAATTGCTATTCTGCTCACAGATTGCCTGAGGCACTTTGAGCTCCTACAAGGCTTACTGTGGGTGCCAAGATACATTAAGCTGCTTATTCGTAAAAACTGCATCATCCGTTTTTTTCACAGGTTTTTTCCTTTCCCTATCTAGCCCCTGCTTCTTTTTATCTTCAAATAAAAAGATATATTTGCTTATGTTCTTCCATGCTGTCAAGTTTTTACTTTCATGCATATTTCTGAAAAATGAAAGTATATTTCAATTCATTTTTCTTTTTAAAAGGTCACTCCGTCCCTACTGCAAGGTTGTTCCTGGACTCCAAACCATTTGCAATGCAACATTAAGGAGACTTATTTTAATATATCACATTATGTAATTGGGATACTAGGTATAGAGTTAGGCCTATTTTAGACATAGCTGGATAAGACAACTACTTATAGAATGAGTTTCCTTTTTTAAAGAACTGATTTGTGTAATGCAACTATTTTCTGTCATGATTGTAAGGCTAAAGCATTTTTCTTGGTTTCTGTTTTAAATCTGAAAACAATTATCTCATACCTAGTTACTTTTCATACCCAAATTCTACAAATACTAAAACATGTCAGAGTAACGACAACCAAAAAGCTTTAAGAAACACGTGGTTTTCATAATGAACTGCATATTTTAGAAAGTCTTCCTTTTTTTTTTTTCTTTTTAATTGGTTTGGTTTGGTTTGGTTTTTCGCTTTTCTTTTTTTGTTTGTGTGAGGCCTGTACAGACCCAGAGATTTCCTGCTGGCAGACAATGGTAAAACAATCCAGTTGCTCTTTGACAGGTGGACAGGTCCTGATAGTTATAGCCAGGTATCTTGACACTACCAAAACACACAGTCCTAATCAATATTATTTTCACGTTTTAAACAAACTTGCTAAATATTTATATTTATCAGTTTTCATTCAGGGAATGATTATAATCTCTAAATGCTTCACTGCTCTTACATGTATACATCCACACACATCTTTATAAAGTACTTTTTAGGGAAAACAATGGGGAAAAAAACCCCTTTTTCTTATTTCCACCTCAATAACAAGTAATTTGACCTGCTGAGTAGATTAAGTTTTGGGTACCTGTGATGGTTAGCTAGCAGTGGAAAAACTGGTTCAGAAACAATAAGACCTGGTCTGAACACGAATCTCACACACACACCCCGCCGCCCCCCTTCTTCACTTCAAACCTCAGACTGATCCTCCTTTCAAATATCTTGTGCTTCAGGGCTTCCCCAGGTCAGATTCATTGCAGAATGTGTCTGACCTGAGGAAGCCTCAGAGCATGAGATTTGAGTGTAGCAGGCTGATGCAAGCCCAGGAGAGACTCCCAGCCTAGTGAGCACCTCTCAGTGGGATTATCCAAGGTAGGAAGGCCTGCTGGAGGTCAAGAAAGGATTTAAGCATGCACAGAGGAAAGTGAGGGATAATGGGAGTCACTACAGCTGAGTTGGGCTGCTGACTCGGCTCAGAGGTGGTCATGAATTAGGTTGGGAGATCAGGGAGGAAAAGAGAAATGGAGGAAAGAGGAAACTGTGAGTCAGAGGAAAAGGATAAGCTGATGTTTAAGAGAATTTAACTGGCTGCTAAGAGGCAGACAGGACCTCCAAAAGTGTGGGAATGGAAAAGCTGAGAAAGGCTTGTAATTATCCTGTTGGTTGAGGAGGTGTTAATGAGATTAAAAACCACATATCACAGGAGGTTCAAATCAGGAATAGATCATTTTGGTGCCTTCTATAAGTATTCTCCAATTTTCTGTTTCCCTGTGATCTATTTCTGTGTCCACTAAAAAGAGTGTAGAAAGTAAGCTATAGCTGATTATGGCCCTGTGATCTCCAGGTCAGGTCTTTTTTTCTCCACACCTGTTTAAAACTTCCTGTTACCTCTTCTAAACTCTATCTGATCTTCACTTCCAATGAGTCACCTACAAACATTGTATAGCCAGAGCATGTGGATGTGGGTATGGTGATGTGAGTCTTAGATTCACTGGCTCTCTACTTATGGAGAATTTCTCCACTCCAGAGGAAGTTGGCAGTTCATGCTCTTTTTGTGTGTCTGGAGAGTTGCAAAGGTGCTCATCCTCTTGATCATGGAAATCAATGGGAGCTAAGCCCTAAGCAGGGGTTAGGAGCACACGTGTGGAGATCAGAGCTTTCATATTCAAACCAGGAGAAAACCTACAACCCATCCACTGGAAATACTAATGCAAGAGTAATTAAGCTTCTGCTTAATTCTTCTGTTAGGCAGATTTGGGCTGATTTACTGTTCAAAGGAAAAATATTCAACTATCTACTTATCCTAATGTCTGCTGGAGACCCTAGAAGTATGTATCAGGCCCCAAGGATACTATTCAGAAGCTTCTGAATCACTTTCTTTTCCTGTCTGTGAAGTATACTCACAACTTGCTTATTTTTCTATTCGCATTTTTATGGATCAAATCTAGGCCCAAAGTTTGTGTTGTAGAGAGCATATGTATATCTTTTCTTGGACCCCTGTGTAGAGCACAAGCACAGTCTGAGAAAAGAATTTGGCCCATATGAAGGGATTGTCAGGTTTTAAAGATGTGGTAATTACAAGCACACAAGGAAGCCATGAAAGTCTGGATGAAAAATTCAAATGAGCCAGCAAAGACACAAATTTGGCTTTGAACTAGGAAAGCTCTTGCTTTGATCCTGATCCTTTTGGGCTGCAACCACAAGTACTGACAACAAGCCACATGTGTATATTGAATGAGCTGATGGGGCTGACTGAGAGGTGTGTCCATTGCCTGTTCTTGCTACCCTGCATGCTTACATCTGGTCGATATTTTGGTATTTTATATTTTTCATTTTATTTGCAACTGGTGGCTTATGGGACTGTGAGCACTGAGGACTGCAAAACTGAAAGCTTAAGGGATTAGAGAAAGATATTGAACACAGTGACACTGAGATTTTGAAAGGAAAATTACTGAGTCTGGGAACTATTCTATAGCAAGTATCTCATTTCTCCTTATCTCTTTCTTCCCTCAAATGGATAACAAAATGCCTTTGGCCCTCTATAGGTTCTCAGGTTTAATATATCTGCACTTTTCCAGACTGACTCAACACACCTCATTTTGCTGTTTTAAACACTACCTAGGAATTTTCTATAGACTTGTTTTGAAAAGTTTCCTAATTATTTGTAAAGTGATAAATGAAGTAATTATTTCATTTATGAATAATTAGTGTAGTACTCCCATTGCAGATAACCTGGAACAAATTTTATGGTGCAAAACTGCTAGTAAGTGTGCTTTTATTAAAACAGTCTGGCCGGAAAACTTGTCTGACCATAGAAGAATACCCCCGTGTAACTTTGGTAGAATACAAGCAGGATGATGTGTGCAACAGCTATATTGTAACAGCTATGTGCAATGGCAAGGGAAAGTATGGAAGCAGAGAAAGAGGACTGGCTTGGAAGACCAATGCTGCCAGAGTTTGGTGTGACAGAGGCAGAGTGGGAGTTGTCCTAGTTTATCTTTGCAAAACTGATACCTACAGCTGGGTTGAAACCCAAACTGAGGAGAAATGACCAGTTTGAAATCAGGTGACAACTTACGAGATGTACTTTTCATGATTTTTTTCAAGCACAAGGATATATACACATCCAAAATATTCTTTTTGAAACCCCATTCATTCAGTAAATCACATAGGATGAGAAGAATAGATTCTGTCTTTATACATGCCTAGTGTAACATGCACTGGGCCAGGACAGTCCCACAAGACACAGTCTTGGTGTCCCCGAGACTCCCTCCTAAAGCACAGCTCTCCCCCTTCTTTCTCTCTGTTCTAAGGGAGCAGCAATTTACTGCTATCCCATACCAGCTGCCAATTATTCCAGCATCTTCAGTCCTCCCCCAAATCCGTTCATAGCAGCTTGTATTTTGAGAGCACAGGGGAAGAATCTCCTCAAGAGATAACACATTGAAAATAAATGTTAGCTTCTATAAAAGGTACAAGCTTAAGTATGCCATGCCCACTGCATTTATTTAAGGATACAAGTTCCTTCAAGCAAAATGTCAATATTTTATTTCCCTCGAACTCTGAAACTGTGTTATTTTAGTTGAGCATTAAAGCAAGTCTCTGGTTTTATTTGCTAATTGCAATAAACCTTCTCAAAGGAATGTGATTTGAAAGTTGTTTTAAATGCAGATGACACTAAATTTTAGTCTACAGAGTAAACCAGAAAAATGTTTGCTGATTATTACTAGATTTATTTTCCCAAACTCCCCAAGTATTATGTTTTATGAAGGACCATGTCATTCAGTTATACTTGCACCTTGACAATGATAACTAGCATGGTGCCACGGAAACCGGAAAAATGCATTTAGGGTTGGGCCTATGCATCAGAGAACAGAATCAATCTTCCTAATTAACTGCAAATTAGCAATCCCAAAATGAGTGAGATCAACCTGTCTTCACTGGCTAAGAATCATGTTAAGTATATAGCTTCCTCTAAACGCCTCTAAATTACATTTATGCCTATATAAAGTAACATTCTTTTAATCTAATGCTGCATTAATGTCACTGATCTGAAAGTTATTGCACTGTTTTAAATTTCAGCAGATAGGTAGACAGATATAAAGATAAACAAATTAATAGACAGTTATGGAGATAGCCTGATATTTGGTTATTCAGGGCTCAGAGTAGCTCATAAATCACACTGAAGCCACAAACAAGGTACTAATTAGCATAAGTCTCTGGAAAGAAAAGTTTCTGTTGAATGGTGAAATTCTTTAAGGCCACTGAACAGTAGCTATTAATAAAGATAAAAATAGTAAATGCAGAATGGAAGATAAAATGCAAAAATGGGACACAGTAGATATTTGATTAATTCCATCCCTAATGATCAAAATCTCCAAATAATGTTAGGCTAAAACTAACATTACTGATATACTGTTTTTAATCTTTAGGGTGTATGATCAAAAAGATCTCGGGTATTGTGTGAGTACAAAGGACTGACCTTGGGTGAATTAGCTTAATTAGTTAATGCTTGTAAAGCACTAGATGGATGTTAAGTATTAATTAATTATTAATTATTATTGGGTAAAGATGGGATTTGGAGTCCCATCGCTCCTACATGTGCCCCATGCCTCATGCAAGAGCTTCATGGGGCCCCCACTGGTCTCTGCTTGTGCCCCTGAGTATCTCACAAGTTTCAGCAGAGTTTGGCACCTCTACTGAAAGGAAAGGAAAATAGGGAGACATTAGGCAGTTTGTCCCAGCAGCTGAGTGAAAAGTTGGACAGAGAGATGTCATTTTCAAGTTTATTACTGTCTTGCTTTGTGATTTGATGAGAGAATTTGCAGTTTTATGCTGAGCCAAAATCCCAGTGTAAATTCCTCAAGAACCTGAGGCTCAAATGAATGTCCAAATTTATCTGTAATATGAGATTAAAAATGCTTTCCTTTCAGTGCTGTTGTGAAACTTTTTTTTTCCTTTGCCTTCACCTCATAAAGGTTGTTATCCTTATTTTTTATTTTCATAATTTATACTATTTAATATTTAAAATGAATAGTTAGCTTTAAATTACAGAAGATCCCTGAAGAGCTCACAAAAAATACCTTCTCAAAATTATGCTGAAGTATCTTTCCTAGTCACCTTTACCCAGAGCTGTTCTTGATCAAATGTTGGTAATATTAATTTTAGGTTTTTTTCAGGGTTATTCAAATATTGGTTATTGTAAATCCCAATAATACACTGACTCTCAGGCTAATATTTTCCTTTCATTTTAGTATGATATATAACTATTGGTAAATGACATTGAAAGGAACGTAACATTTAACTATGTTTCACTTCACATTAGAGTTGTCCAATTTCTCATGTTTTAAATTTTTCTGCCTGACTGCAGCCTAGAAGAAAATACATGCTGGAATAATTATATGAACAATTTAGATTTAAACATATTGAATAGCAGAAGAGATCATGCCCGCCCATTTGTATTTTTTCCCCCTTTCTCCATGCTAGTCTGGAAGATGAGTAATTTCTCTCCTTAGAAGCATACCTAATAGACAAAGCTCTAATGCTTAGAAGGGAGTGAGGGGAGGAAAGCGCTTTATTACTACTATTCAGATCAATACACAAAAATCTCAGGATGATAGGGTAATTAAAACGTGCACGAAGTAATTCATCAACTTTCATTTGCCTTTTGAACCAGATGATATTTTTACTTGCAGGAATTCAAGACAGCTCCCAGCCAGCATTTCTCACTTAGCTTACAGCCCTGGTTTTCATTCACAAACAAGAAATTGTGTTGGCCTTGCAACGCATATGCTTCATGTTTTTTCATCCCTTCCCTGCTCTTTGTCTGGTATGAGATGCTAGCTAGCAGTGAAATTTACCTAAGAGCTAAGAAAAAGGGGAAAAACAATCTGCGCTGTTTGACAAGTGAGAAGTTCAGCATTGACTCAATCACTGATAATTTTATGCTGCTGGTTAATACACTTGGATTGTTTGTAAGTGCTCCTATTAAAAACTGAAATAACCACTCCTGCTGTAATGAATAGACCGAAGAGTGTTTGAAACATTTTCATGATTAAAAATAATATTAAAACTTATTTTGAGTTATCTAGTGGAAATGTCTCATTCCAGTCAGGGGCTGTGAGGACCTGCATTCGCACCACAGAGCACCACTTCCTGCACTCCCAGAGTCCACTGTTATGATAATTACCTTACTAGCATTCCTGTTTTGTTTCCCAGACCCCCAAATGTTTCTTTTCAAATGGCAGAGCTCCAGTTGCGGCACTTAAAATGAACAGAATACTTTTTATAAAGAAGTCAATTCCATGCTGATTAGCAAAAATTTTAAATATAACTTGAGTTAGCTTGGCTATTGTTATAGGTAAGGACTGTGGATCACTGAAAGCAATGGGGTTAGGTCTTCACAGGTGTTGATTGTGTATTAATGTAGCAGAAAGGCTAGGAAGGATTTATGTACTGAAGTTCCTGCAAGAAGATTTAATTGTATTTCTTTGCTTACACAAAGCACAACCCCCTTCTTTATTTATCTTTTGCCATGTATTTACCTGCTAGCCTATAAAATCCTCTGTTATTACCTTGTGTTATTATGATGCACAGGGTGTCAGGGATCAGTGTCCTCATACTAGGCTAAATATACTGATCAAATAATAGAGCCCCTACCCTAAAACTTTCCCAATCTGCATATGAGACAGAGCTCACAGGGAGATGTGAGGGGGTCGTGATTTTTTTGGGAGGATTAAGTAACAATAAACCAAACAATTTTGCATAAAAAGCAAGAGTCACTTGCTTCACCAAAGACAGATGAGAATGAATTTTGGGCAAAGATAGAGACAAACTGTAAAGAGGGATTTCAAAGAGTGTAAAGGTTGGTTTTAGATGACTGGCAGGGAAGAATGTCCTCACATGTGATGGGGGACATCAGTACAACTGAATGAAGTTATAGTTCTTCTTGCTTTGATTCTGCAGTCACTAAATAAGTAAACCAGGTTACCAAAGTCAAAGAGAGAAGCCCAAGCACCCATTCCACGAGGGCAGTCCAGGCTTTCTATGTGAATTTAAAAAATATCTATGTACAGTTTTACTGTTCTCCTTGACCAACAGAGAGTCTTGGTGGCAATCACTGGTGCCTGAGGCTGCTCCTATCGCTTTCGACGAGCCTTAGCAAGGGCTTTGCAGTGGGACCACATTAGTAATCAGCTGGTTTTTTGTTGTTAATCTAGGTACTCAGTTCTAAGCAAAATTTCAAGAACCCCAAAACTTTAGAAGCACCTTACACCATTGCAAGTAAGTAATTTCAATTAAACACAATTATTTCAATGAGACCTAGCTACATATACCTGGGAAACTTTGAGCCTAAGTGACTTATGCAAAATTGCCTAGTTGATTTTCCATAGAACCTGAGCTGCTGAGTCACTATATGCTTTAAAAAAATATATCTTGGGGGTTTTTTCCCCTTCTTTTTCTTGCACAAAATGAAATATAATACTCAACAAATTGATGAAAGGAAACCAGACTGAGCAGTGTATTTCACAACTGGTAAAACCCAAACAAAATAATACCTGCCAATTATTGAATGTCTTAGTCTGAAAAATAATCCAGCTTGGTTTCAGATTTTTAAAATTAAACATCCAAAAAATTCACTCCTGTCATGAAATTAAGTATGAAAATTTCTGCTCAGAATCCATTTATTTCAAAAAGTTATTAGTCCCTGAAAATAAGTGCTGCTTATAACAAATGTGTCATACACTATTGTTGTAATAGGAATAACTAATGAATAGGAGAATTATATTTAAAATGAATAAAAATTATGAAGTTTGATGTGGTGAATGCAGTATACATTATTCAGAAAATAAGTTTTAAATGAAATACAATGTTTAGAATTTTTGCAACCAAAAGTAGTAACTTTGCTAACAGTCTTCTCTGAGCCTTATAAACAATAGTCCATCCATCGCAGAAAATACATTTTTATTTCTGATAGATTGCAGTTCCTGCATGTAAAGAAGATGTTATTGTAGTGTTACCTAACATCACAAAGTTTGACAGCATTATTACTGACATTTTTAGACGCAATAACTGAAGCAGAGTGACCTGTTTGAGCAGCTCAGAGACACAAGAAAGAAAATACTCCACGTCTGTTGGGTCCCAGCATACTATTCACTTGGCTACACTGCCGCTTTTGCTGGCTGCTATTACAGATTACTTGATCTTAGCATTTGAAATTCTAGGATCTCAATAGGGTAAATCCTATTTATCTTAGGATATACCTTGTTTATTTTCAATTGCCTTATTTGATACAGGTTTGACATGTTAAAAATAAACAACTTGTAGAATTCAGAACAAAAAACATACAGGCATTTGTGTGTTGCAAAAAATAGGAACTGTATTCCTCCATAAATATGAATTCTGTAGGGAACATCAACTTCTCCTCTCATATAGAACCCATTAAGACCTTTTGGTCTCAAGGATTTGTACAGACAGACTATCCTTTTCTCTGAATCTTATTCTCTGTCATTGATAATGAGTGTGAACAGCCTGATTTGTGGATATAAGAAACATCATGCAATTAAGAAGTTCTGCTGGCACCAACTCCTCATTCTAAACTGACTGTCCTTCTCATAGTTCATGAAAATAAATGCGGAGCCAATTCATGCAGTTCTGTACTCAGAGAGACTTCCTCTGATTTGAGCAAGGCCTGGCAGGAGAATCTCTGTGATGGAGGCAGCCACTATGGTGATGTGGGAGTTATCCCATCACTGAACTTCCCTGCCACGTAGGGGCATGGGCAACCACAGATGTTGCTAATAGGTGGTACTAGTCCTGGTGAATCTTCCCCTATTCCTGGTGCTATAAGGATATTCTTAAAGCAGGATATGAACCATTTCACTTGAAGGCTGCACTTGACTCCATGTTCAATTGTGAAGATTATGGATGTAACTCTCCTCTACCTTTGCTCTAGTCCAAACATTGTACTCAACACCATTTATTACACAAATGCTTTTGCATGGCTTATAGATTTTTTAGCCTTAGAAATGAGAAATTTGACAGGGGATGAGAAAAAAACCCAAACCAACCCCCCCCCCCCCGAATTACAAAGTCTAAAGAGAAAAAGGCTTATCTCTTCACATCCATGCTTGAACAATTCGCAAAGAGCTGACCATCTTTTTCATTCAGCTCAGCAAAACCAGTATAATTGTAGACTGGGCTGAAGTGTAAGGTGAGTCAAAAAATATTGCATTGAAAAATGGACAGGTAAAATATTTGGACAAGGACCATATCCAAGCCAAATCTAGCCTAATAAGAAAATCAAACCTGAGTTCTCCATAGACCATCTTGGGTTTTGGCATTGCAAGTTCAGTATTATGCCCTAAGAGAATAGGAACAATCAACCAAAAATCTTGAAGCAATATGCACTAATAACAGAAATATTTCCTCAGACCTAGCTATGTAGCACTGTGACCATGGGCTAACATATTCAACTCTCCTTAATTCAACAAGTACTTGAATAATATATTTGCAAAATTTTCCACAGTTTCAACCACAGTTTCTGTGGCTTTTCTGGAGAAAATCGAAAACAGAAACTATAAGAGCACAAATAGGAATTGTATCTAATCACATTCCCTCATAAACAATCACAATTATTGACTTGATGAGATATTCAGTCTCAAAAGTTGAAGTTGCTGTGCCCTCCTAGAAGCAGAGTTAGGGTTCATTAGCTCTGTGATGGACGATGGACCAGAAGGTAGGGCACAGGTACAGTCTGAAGGAGGATAACTTGAAGTGTGAATATACACCACATCAGCTGTTTCTTAGTAATAAGCAGTGCATGCTCTCCAGAAAAGTAAATCAGATTTATCTCATCTTCAAGAGGTAAATTGTCTCAGAAATGCTGCATTTATCATGAAAAGAGAACACCGATGTAAGTAATTACCACAGAGTGGCTGTCAAGGTAAAAACGCGCACTATACTTCGTGGTAGGTTGTGTGCCCGTAAAACCTGTTGTGTGACTCTCCTAAGATAGAGAAGCTGACACTTGAGATTGAGCCTGCTTTGCTGGCATTGTTACCAGCAGTGTCTGGAATACAAATTCAGTCAGGAAGTGGTGGATAAATAAAAGTTAGAAGTGTTTCTCAGTTTTTTATGTTTGATTCTTCAGATTCCAGTAGGGCCAAGATTTCACCTGACTGTGCTAAGAATGATTTTTCTGATCTTGACTCTATTTCTATTCAGGATATGGGTAGACAATCATAAGCAAATGATTTACTATCCCTCAATAAGACAGTACTTATCAGTTACACCTCAGTAAGTGAATGGCAGCACACTGCTAGTCTGAGCTCATTATGCAGTAAAATAAGTTTGCATGTACCACTTCTTGGGGGATAAATACAAGAGATAAGTTGAGAAATGTACTGTCTACCCAGGCATCATGCATAAAAGACAGGTGAAGAATGTGCATGGAACAGTGTAGGGTGCTTTGACAAAGGATCCTAGGGTCTCATGAACTCCTAACCCAAAACTTGTTTTGGACTGAACTTTTGAGGATAAAAATTAAACAGAGACAGGACATCATTACTCTTATTTGGGGTAAGCAGACTTGGGCCCAAGTTCATCCTGAATAATGTTGGAGAGAGACTGCCACCAGCAGCAAAGAAAACTAGGTACTTCCACAGAGCAGGTTAACCTGTAATCCAAACTGCCCTCTACAAGTGCTATTCTCCATCTGTGTTGATTAGAAGAGAGCAACTATGCTCTAAATTTAAGTGCTCACTTAGCTGCTTAATGCTTATAGACTTCCAGCATAAAACCAACTAACAATATGAAAACAGCAGTAAAGTAGAAGCAAAAAGGATTATCCACAGAAATAAGGATTGGAAGACTTGCCTAAAAGTCAACACACTTGAGGTAATTTGATGTCTCAGAGGTTGTAGGAGATGGCATGGATGCCACATCTCCAGATTGAATTATATGCTAGCAAATTTTGGTGCTCAGTTGAATGCTTATTTGCACAAAAGTCACAACAGGCAGCAACTGTTCAAAATAAAAAGTAATAACTGAATCTCAGAGGGATAATCACAGGTTGTAAGCAGAAAAAGTTTGGAGATGGCCCCAGGAAGTCATTCTGCACTACAGGTAGCATGAAATATAATTGTTATTGGAGAAGCTCTGTAAATAATTCTTCTGATACACAGCCAGATTAATTCAGGGAGCATTTTGCATACAGGCACATAGTACACAAAACAACTATTAACTACATTCATTCCCCAGCCAGGACAGGGCTAAGCAGTCTCCAACCGTTCCATGTCAGTGCTGCGTCATAATTCAGTCATCAAGAGGTGCTTACAGAGTCAGGACCCATCAGCAACCACTACTGCCTGGAGTCAAAGTGTATCACCTCTGTGACACATGAGAGCATCAAAGGCTCATAAAGAGAGTGCCCCCAGGCCACTCCCAAATTCAAGTCTTCTGTGTGGCAATCCTGCTAAACCACTGAGATGGCTTCACTTCAGCTGTCAGAACTGGGGTGTTTTGCTGTCTGCGTGTAAAAACACCATTTTCAGGCTGTCTAAAAAAAGTAAAATTATAGAAAGAGCAGAGAGAAAGAAGTGCAAAATGATGCTTCCACCTCACATAGCAAACCTCTCAAACTAATCAGTCATAGGGAAGGCCAGGTGTCATTTTTGACATATTATTTAGCATGTCTCTAATTGTTTTATTCTTTTCTAGACAGGTGCTGTTTTACTAATTAAGGAAAATGAAATTTCCAGTCCTTGGAATTCAAGGGTGGTCTCCTCTGTGAGCCAGTGTTCCTGTTCTCCATGAACAATTTAAAAATAAAATCAGGTTGGGTTTGTTGTTTCATTTCTTTTAATTGGTATCACTTTGTCTAGTGCACAAATGCACATGGCTGTAATTTAGTGAACTTCAGTCTTTCTCTTGTGGCAAATTGATAGGAAAATTTTATTATGAGTGGAACAATGACTACAGGGAGTGAGGGAGAATCTTTGAGAACTACACGTAATTCGGTTGACTAAATGCAATACTTGCATTATATCAGTAGCTAATGAAAACAGTGCTGAATACTGGCAAAGCCTAAACCATTTCTGATTTCAGCTCCTGTCAAAAGGCCACTCCATAAATCATACCAGAATTTTATTTAATATCAAGAGCCAGTAATCTGACAGAGTGCAATGAGGTGGTTGGACCAAAAGATGTATACCAAGTCATGTGCTCCATAGGCTTTGTAATCACAGGGTCACATAATCCATCTATGGATTTTAATAAGTAACTTATTATGTTCCCTTTAGTGTTAATTATTTTGCATATCACTTGTTCCTGGTTTATTGACACTATTTTAATATGTTTATCACATGAAATTACCAGTATAGCCAATCAGATATAAATTAGTAGCCTGTGGAGAGATTCTGTTATTTCCTTTTCATGCCAAAACCTAAAAGACAAAACAGGGTCAGCATCACATTAAACTCTGATTATTTTTGAGATGAGGCAAGTCTCCACCAGCCCTGTTAGAGACACCAAGGTCAGAGTTGTTGATAATTTTTGGTCAGTAATTTTCAACTGATTTTTCTTTTTTTTTACTGCTTTCCTTTTTACATCTATAGAGATTCATCCTGCTAGCTGTTGCTAATCCGTAAGGGAATGCACAAACACCCCGAAGGAATGGGGTCTAAATACCTAACCATCATCTATATAGAAAACAATGCAAATCTTATTTAGTTAACAGAAAAATGGTTTTTTCTGGTTCCAAAAGCTAGCATTTTTCCTCTTTATAAATTGTGATGCTTACTTACATTTTAAAGGAATTTTAATTTAAGCACATGCTCCTAAACATTATAAAATAAAATAATAACACATTTTGATAAAAGATAAAGTTTCAATGAAATCCATACCCCTTTAACTACCCATTCTGCAATAAGAATGTTTTGTTTTGTCCTCCTAACTGAGGATGAAGGAGTATTTTGTGTTTCTTGGGGGAAGATGAGTCTGATCAGTTTCTTATTTTTAACCCTAGTTCATTCATTTTACTCATGAACATTTGCACAATTTTATTTAATTGCTCCATGAATATTTGTTGATAAATTCTTTCCAAGCCCATCCACTCAGCAATAGAACAGTAGTTTTTCAGATGGAGAAAGTGGGCGGAATCTTTACTGATGTCTTCCTGCCTTACTTTGAACATTTGTGCTGTCAGACTCATACCTTTGCACCAAGCGCTACACTCCAGCAGTTGCAGGAGAGACAGAGTAGGCAGCAGCTATGCTAGAAGTGCTCATGTTAGGACTTTACCCTTGTTGGATGAGGACTGGCATAAACTCATATTCTTGAAGCTCCCTACCTTATTCCACTGCTGGCTGGTGCATTAACGCAATGATAATATATGAAGGCAAGTACAATTATTGCACCACTTTAGAAATAAGTGAGAAGTTCACATTCCCTGCACTGTCCTTCCCCTCCTCCCCCATCCAGTCAGGAGGCTGAAGGAGTTTTTAATTGCAACCTTGCAGGCAAGGAATGAACGAATGTCCCCATAAAATAGTTACTCAGTGTTTGTGAAAATAACACTGAGAATCTGTCACAAGTAATAGAAAACTGTCAAATGTGAGAAAAGATGAAAGGTGCTGTTGAATCCACAATCACATAGCCTTTGCAGTTAGAGGGCTGAGCTCCACAAGGAACAGGTAGAAATACAACTGTGGTGTTTTGTGCTCACGCTGCACAGGGAGCTTGGCTAGAATAAGAGCTGCTTTGCCCTGGCAAGGTTCTGGGCCAGTCATATATCGATGCAAGGATATCTCTCCTTCAGCTTTCTGACTTGCTCCTGGAGCACAGGACTGGTTCCTTCTCTTGTTCTTCCATAGACTCATGTACTAGAATCTAGGTATTCCACTAATTTCTGATTGTTCTGCTGTTCCTTAATTTCGATTCATGAGCATGTGGAGTTATTGTCCTCCAGGCAAGACGGAATTTTAAAAATCGTACCTTAGCCCATATCCCATTTTTCTACTATGCTTTCTAATAGTGATATTTCAGGGAACGACCTGCTGTAAGGGAACTGGGGAAGAAAAAGAAAAGAAAAATTTCTCTGTTTTTTCCAACTTGCCTATTCCTAATTCAGCAAGTTGTTCCACGTCCATGAGAGAATAAAAACTTGATAACATCCTATCTCTTGTTAGTAAAACTCTTGTACAGCTACTTTCATAGAGACAGTGATAAAAAATCCTACCATGTGGCTTAGGCAACCAATGAAAAAAATGGAAAAGTGAATAATGATGCATGTGGGGAACTGATTTTGCAAGCAGTCCAGGGCTAAGTTTTATTTACATAAAACACTCACTGAGCAATCAACAAATTAATGAAAGGGAAAAAAAGCCCAACCGCATCTGAATTAAATCCATATTAAGAAAAGATTTCTTCATTCTATCTTTAACCATGTGTTTCCATTGTTTAAAAATTCCTTGGCAAAACCAAAAAAAATTGGGAAATAATTGACCCTGCATGTTCAAATTGCTAGTGCATATTAAGAGAGAAAGGTGGAACTGCAGAAGGTTTTGGTACTCCATCCTTTACAGCATAAATCTCACCTATAGAATCATAGAATTATTTGGGTTGGAAGGGACCTCAAAGACCATCTAGTTCCCCCTCTCTTCTTTGAGCAGCGACACTTTTCACTAGATGAGGTTGCTCAAAGCCCCATCCAACCTGGTCTTGAACGCTTCCAGAGATGGAGCATCCACAACTTCTCTGGACAATCTGTTCTAGCATCTCACCACCCTCAGAGTAAAGAATTTCTTCCTAATATCTAATCTAAACCTACCTTCTTTCAGTTTAAAACCATGTGCTGGTTTTGTCTGGGATAGAGTTAATTTTCTTCACAGTAGCTAGTATGGGGCCGTGTTTTATATTTGTGCTGGAAACAATGTCGATAACACAGGGATGTTTTATTACTGCTGTGCGGGGTTACACAGAGCCTTTTCTGTTTCTCACCCCATCCCACCAGTGAGGGGACTGGAGATGCACAAGAAGATGGGACGGGACACAGCTGGGACAGCTGACCCCAACTGACCAAAGGGATATCCCACACCATATGGTCTCATGCTAAGCTTATAGAGCTGGGGGAAGAAGGAGGAAGGGGGGATGTTCAGAGTGATGGTGTTTGTCTTCCCAAGCAACTATTACACATAATGGAGCCCTGCTATCCTGGGGATGGCTAAACTCCTGCTCGACCATGGGTAGTGGTGAATGAATCCCTTGTTTTGCTTTTTTTGCATGCACAGCTTTAGCTTTCCTTGTTAAACTGTCTTTATCTCAACCCATGGGTGTTCTCACTTTTACTCTTCCGATTCTCTCTCCCATCTCCCTGGCAGGGGAAAGTGAGTGAGAGCGAGCAGCTGTGTGGGGGTGAGCTACCAACTGGGCTTAAACCACAACAGACATTGCCCCTTGTCCTATCGCTACGTGCACTGATAAAGAGTTCCTTGCCATCTACCCTATGGGCCCCTTTTAGGTACTGGAAGGCTACTGTAAGGTCTCCTCAGAGCCTTCTCCAGGCTGAACAGCTCCAACTCTCTCAGCCTGCCTTCATAGGAGAGGTGCTCCAGCCCCCCAATCATCTTTATGGCCCTTCTCGGGACCTGCTTGAGCATATTCACATTCTTCTTGTATTGGGGACCCCAGAACTGGAGACAGTACTCTGGTGGGGGTGGGTCTCACAAGGGACAAGCTGGAGGGGCAGAATCATCTCCCTCAACCTGCAGGCCATGCTTCTTTTGATGCAGCCCAGGTTATGCTTGGCTTCCTGGGCTGCAAGTTCACAGTGCCAGCTCATGTCCAGCCTCTCATTCATCGTACTTCCATGTCCTTCTCTGCAGGGCTGCTCTCAATAGACCAGGATCCTCACGGGATTTCAGAATGGTGAAAAGCATTTCACAATGCCGTGGTGGCTGATGCTGCTATTCAGCAACACACCTCCCTTCACTGACTTGAGAGAGAAAACACATCTTTTGGCAAGCACCTTCAACGATGTGCTTTCTGAAATACAGGCCACTTCCTTTCATAAGCAGTGCACTGAAGCCACCATGATGATTTGCCAATATATTTATTTCTTTACCTGGGAAGTTTTCCCACATTTTCACTTTGCTTTCTTGAGATAGTATGCTAATGTTAACTCATGGCACCATCACTCCCTCACTAATAGCTGTTAAAGTTTTTCTGCTTATCAGTATTTTTCAAGGAAGTTCACAACTTGAGAGGTCAACTTTAAACAGACTGAAACATTAGCTTATAGTGACAAATATAAAAGATAAGATATGTCTATATGGAAAATGTGAGAAATATCTTTCCCTTGTTTACCTTGTGAGGTAGAAAAAGAGGAATAAAACCTGCTCATGTTCCCAGTCAAATACTAGAACAAAGCAGATCTCAGACTAGGGCTGAGACACAGCAGCAAGGCTGAACTAAATGAATAGTCAGCAATAATGATTATGAGTCACATACAAAGAAGGGAATATGTTTTCTACCACAATCACAATAAAACAATGAAGCAGGAAATGGAACTTGAAGCAAGCACAGCAAAAATGTTCTGAAATAGAAATTTTAAGGCACTGCTTTCTCTATTTTCTCTGCTGATAGGTTTTTGTTGGTTTTTTTTTTTTCATTTTTTTATCAAAGGAGAAAATCTGGAATTGTTCACTCTGGGAAGAAGATAAGTTTCTCTCTTCACTGGTAATCTATGAGATCTCCTGCAAAAGAACTGGAACTGTGACTAGGAAATCCCCTCCTGTCATGAAAACTCTCTCATTCTGACATTTTTCTATTTCCAAAGCTCTCCAAACCATGTGAACCTGCAAAAATATAATTAAAATCAATCTCAAAAACTTGTATTTTCATTTATGAACTGTGAACTATTTATATTAACAATATAATTTCACTCCAGTGTGAGGCGTCAGATAAGTATTGCTAGATCCTTTCTCTTGCAGAGGGGAGAACTGAATTAAAGAGGAATTACCTCTCAGAGCAGTGACTTACATGTTTTGAATCTCAAGGATAAGCCAAGGAGAGCTATTAGAGTATATCACACTGGGAGAAGTAAAAAAGCTTAACCTTTTGGAAATTCTTCAATGAAGTGTCCAGGCCTAGTGTTATATCCCTAAATTCCTTCCCTACATTGTGTTTCAGGCTGAGACCAGTGGAAGGGACACAAATGAGGAGGCTGTTCTCAATTCACAGGGATCTGTCTGGTCTTAGAGAGCTGAGCAGGCCAGCATCACTGACTATCAAGAAAAAATGTCACAGAAAAGATGCCTCAGGTGGGGAAGAAAAAATGTGGGAGAGGAAGAAAATTCACCTTTATTATGTGTTAGAGACTTAAATACTTGAACAGATTTACATGGTCAGATTGCGTCATAATCAGAAACAATTTTCCTCTCTTCCAGGCACTGCCTTAACTAGTTGTTCCTAGGAAATCTCCAAGGAAAAACTCCCCCAAGAATAGCAAAGCAGCAATGAGGCCCTGTGGCTGTATTCTGGAGTTCTCCCTCTTTTCCCTACCTACCCTGCAACTTGGCACTGTCTTGGCTAACACAAATGAACCTTCAAATATAAATAGTAAAATATTAACAACTTTCAGACAATTTCTTTTGGGTGAACAGTACAGGCTTGGCAAATGTCTTCTCAAGCAAGCCCGGTGAGACTTACTGCTGTCACTAGGGAACCAGTTTCTGGGGAGTCCTTGCCTCCAGTGCTAGCCCAAGAGAAAGGGGACCTTCTAAATTAATCTAGGTGCAGAAAAGAAAATTAATGTGAGGGAGGGGAGATGTTTCCAACACTTGGAGTCCAATGGAAAAATTACTATGATAATAATATATTTCCTGATTACAGAATGGTTTCTGTAGGTTTGGTTTCACATAAAGGATAAACCTGCCAAGCAGAAAAGTGAGCAAATACAGTCTCTATTATAAATACTTCTGCACTGAAGTGCCGAGAGACCTGTGCCCAGTTCATGATTTGTAGACAGTGGGATTTATTATCCTCTCTCTTGATGGGTGAGAGAAGGATAATGAAAATCCCAATTATCAAGATGAATGGAAAGCTTTGTTGTATATCTGAATAGAGCAATGAAATAATTGGTGATTTCTGAACTGAGTCTGCAGTATATGCTGGGAATGACCATATTTCTCCCCCCTTCCCAATGAATCTGGCTACCTGCCTATTTTTGTCTGAGTTTATTTGAATTACACAAATTTGGTACATTCCTTTATTGTTCTTAATTAAATGCAATCAGAAATATGAATTAGATATGACAACACTTCAAAGAAATACATATCCTGTAATAAAACAGAGGAGATCCTTGTTTCAGACTTCCTTCATACAGTAAAATGATGAGGTGTAAAGGAGTTAATATAGTTGAACTTAAGGGGGTTTCTATTAAATCTTTACTATGAGTTGGTAGTCTTTTCCTTTCCCCTTTCCCCCCTGGTTTGTTGACTTTTAAAAGACCCTGGTTGTTACTTGCATAGTGTTTCTGGTAACAGTATTACTCTGAACAAGGGTTACTCTTTCCAGAAATGCTCATCAGACACAACAGAGGACTGGTATGGCTATGGTAGCTGAAATTGTAATTTTAGTGTCAGAATAGGCATTTCACCAATTGGTCCCAACATTTCTAAACACAGGAAGCTGGCAATGCTGCCTCTCTTTCCAAACACAAGTGGTGCAGTTGCACACTCAGCACTGATACATCCAGCTTCTTCCCACACCCATAATTCCAGACACAGAGACTTTTTTTTTTTTAAACTTGCACCAGTACTAATCAGGAAAACTGTGCTAAAGCCAGCGATGTTTCACCAGCAAAAGCAAAATTGCAAGTTAGTGGAAAATCAAGTCTTTCTGCAATTCATTCAACTTACTGTACAATCCTTCTGGTTTAACCTGAAGAACATGAATTTTGAAAGGGCCTCAACCTGGCCTCCTTTCCTAGAGGTGTGATTTTGCATCTGCAATCAGTTTGAACCACAATTTAATTACAGTCATAAACCTTGCCAATTACACATCCAAATGTCTGATTTGTGAAGCAGTTGGGTAGTTAGTCAACCACATATAGGACTTGCACTGAAATTGAACTTTGAGCCTGGATACAAAAGTTAGTTCTGAAAATTGAATGTTGCTTCAATTTTCCTATATTTTATGTTTGTCTCTTTTGTTTTTTATTTCCTGGAAAAAATGATGGTGTGACTGTCATGGCAGGGAGGTAAAGTATCAGCTATATTAGATCTAGTTAGGGACAGAACTAGCTAGACACACTAGTTGGAATGAACTTGGTTATATTTGTTGATATTTTTAGCAATGATGTTTCCACCATGGCTCATCCAAAATGTCATGGTTGGGAGACAAAACAGTAATACAGGAAATTTTCCCTTAAGGCTAGCTTCAACCTATGACCCTGTATGACACTTCAGGTAGCCACAGATTTGCTAAGAAGAGGATTGTAAGGTACTACAACATGAAGTAATTTGAAAGTTGAAGCAATGAAGTGCAGTGTAAATAATTAATTTTTGGAGAGAGTGGGGGCCGTTGAGCTTGTCTTAAGTGGGTGGATCCAGTAGATCTATTACTGGCAGTGGAGGCTGCATCAGTAAAATCCATCTTCTGATACAAAATGTTTCTTCTTTAGACCTGGTGACACTGTGCAGAAATAGCATATTCACACAGCAGCTATTCATATTACATTTATAAATGTAAGAAATTGCTGACTAGAGAAAGGCTCTTTTGGTTCATCAAGCCTTTTCTTTTGGTATATTTCAGCCTTTTCTTTCAATATGTTTTGTCGTCAAATCTCTGGTTTATCACTATATCCTTCAGTCCTTTCTCTCCTGAGATAAAAATGTCCAGCTGTCTCTTAAACTCATTTAGATTACTTGCTTCACTGGCCAATTATTCCATATGTTTACTACTGTTTCAGGCAGAATTATTTTACTCAATTCCCAGTTTACTCTTGATTTCCTAGATTTGCAATGTGTTTCCATGGTCTTGGACTAGTGATTTTAAGTATTTGTTCATCTCTTGCATTGTTAAAAAATATATAGAAAATTTTAGCATGCCTAGCTATTCTTTAGTATTCTTAGATACAATTAGATAAGTAGTCATCTTTTATATGAGGGACAGAAATCCAGGCTAAATCCAGTACCTTAGCTTTCTTTTCCTCCTGAATTTATAGCCTCTTCTTTCAATGAGTCCCTCCAAGCCCTCAAACCAGAGAGATGTCTACTGACTCCTTGAGCTAGGGCCCCTCACTGAAACTAGCAGGTTCATCTCAAAGGCACCTACCATTTTTTTCTTTGCCAGTGAGAACAGTCCTATCCTTTCTGTTTTGTGATAAATATTTTCTTAAAGGGACAATATCAAAGTTGAGATATGAAAGAAAGTGCAGTCACTCCCAGATCACTTATCACTTTGTAGTAATGCTCTTCACAATGCCTGTATGGTAACTGTTACCTCTACATTTTCTGCTATCTGCTATACCTGTATGGTAGCTTCTGCAAATATCATTTGATGTTGCAATAGCAGCTGACATTTCTCATGCAAGTTACTGGTCCTCCTAACTTAGTCAGCAAGGAAAGAGTTCCTTAGGCTTGATGAAAGTAGGGGTGACATATTCTCCCTCTGTGTAAGAAGGGATGGTATTCTCCTTAGAACCCTATCTTTCATCAAAGTGACACCTACACATAACTTCAGGTGGAATTTTGTTACCAATTGCTACGAATCAAACCGCATGGTTCAGTTCATGAACCTTTCATAAGCTAAACTCTGCAGCGTTTACAGACACATAATTAAAAAAAAATAGTTGCTGCAACTGAAAGTCTACCAAAAAATAGCACCTCCCTAAGAATTTGCCCAAGGGCTGAAGTCTGGTGTTTGGTTTTGGCTTTGGCACTCTTCCCCAAAATCAACAGGCCTCCACCCTGTCTTAAGATTTAATTCTGGGTCTTGGTGACTGATCTAACTACTGTTGGGACTTCCTCATGAAACATGTGAGATTGACTCTTTCCCCATTTACATAGCAAACATGAGGAGTAACACTCTTTGAGAAATCTCCATCACAAATGAACAATTTTTTGGCTTGTGGGCTCTTAATTTTCCATAGCACATTTTAATAATTTTCTGCAGAGGACAATTTAATCTGTGGACACAAGACTTATTTTCTGTGGATTTGTTTGATGCAAGACCCTTTCCAAGGCTTGATTTCCATGTACTGAAAAACATTTCCATATAAAAATGAAAATATCAAGAAATTTTAGGGAAAATTCAGTGAAAATATTCTGAGAAAACATTTTAATATTTTCCAGTCAGGAGTTATCCAGAAGAAGCCATCTGCTGCTGTACATAAGCAAAACCTTCATAGTTATCAGTTGCTTTTTGGAAAAGATCAATAATATCCCAAGCAAGCAATAAGTAAATATCTAAAATAGGGTTTGCAACCTTTCCAATTTTCAAAGTTGCAAAACATTTCCCTTGAAGATGTGTAGTGAATTTAAGCAACTACAGTCAGCTGGGATTCTAGTCGATTTTTACAGACTGCACAGGAATAATCCAGAGATTCCCAGATGGCAGAGTACAGGTTGAAAACCACTGATCTACTGATATCAGCTGGATAATCCTCCTAAGGTTTTAATATTCAGCTAAACTTGAACAGTGTCCAAATGGCAGTGTAAGATCAAGAAAGTCATGAACACCTTCTTTATTTCAGATTTGCCATATATATCCAGACTGAGTGTATAATGATATAAAGTGTATAAACAAATGAAAATTAAAAATAATTTAGAAGCTGAAAATGTATGGTGTCTAAAAGGTTGTGCTTTTACAGAAATCCAAGGAAAGACAGAAGTAAAAAAAAACTGAGTTTCTTCAATTTCAAATAAGGTTAATTTAGGAAAAAAAATTAATTTTTCTAATGCATACTTCTAATATTTTCCTAAATTTTCCATTATTTTCTATAGGGCCATGGCAATAGTCAAAGTACAGTATTTAATCCTTATAGCAAGACGTCCATAAGTTAATATTTCTGTCTCCAAAATAGTTATTCCTTTTAACATGTTAATTTACTAAACCGAAACATATTCTCACTATATTTCTTAAAAAACAGCAAATAAGTTAGTATTTAGTTAATTTTTAAATTAAGACTTTTTCCTTAAGCTTAGGTTTTAGTTCCCTAAAAACCTAGAGTGTAGGGCTTCTTACCTGCTGTCAAAGTATCTGTCTATCTCCTGTCTTCTCTCAGAGAAAGAAATAAAAATAATTCTATTAATTCTATTCCTTCTCATTCAAACCAGTTATTGTCTTTAAAACATCACCTGGCCTGGAAATGGCAAAGTCTGAATTTCAAAGTCATATCAGATATGTGAGCAGAATTCTGCTCTTAGGGGTCTATGCAAAAAGTTACAGCATTAACAGTAAGTACACTACAGGATACCAGCAATCTGGAGAAATGCCTAAACCTTTCACAAGAATTTTCTTACTCCTTTACCACTTTTACCTTCTCTCTCTCACCACAATCTAACTGGATGCTCAAGCATGCTGCCAGCTTCAAACACATTAAGTATTCCCTCTGCGATATGTGCAGATACTATTTTCAAATACAGCATCACACATACACATGGTCGAACCTGGACCTATGTCTGGGAATGTGGTTCCTGTTCA
>NW_016690318.1:1462294-1495194 GCF_001604755.1 Lepidothrix coronata
TCTCATATTTTCAATGCCCTACCTACCATTCTGCAGAAGAAATAATCAGTCATCTGGAATTAGTTTTTTTAAGAAGACTGAATATTTAATTTTCCATTATCTACACTTTTAAAAGCAGGCACTGTTTAATGCCATTGATGAATTGACATTTAACAAAGCAACATCACTTCACAGCAAAAAGGGTTAAAGAGATCTGTATTAATATAGAAGTCAAGCTTTTAATATTCTGCAAATATTAACAAAGAAAGACGATAATGTTGAGTTAATATGGGTTAAGGATAAAAAGAAAATAAATTTTTCTGATTGCTAAGTGTTGACACTTTTTTGGCTAGGCCTGCAGCCTTTTCTTGAAGGCTGTGTAATTACAGAAGGCTTTTCCCCTCCTTCCCCCTCCTGCTTCTAGCCCACATTAGTAATGACCCCTTCACTGCTTCAAAAACCACTAATAGTCTTCAGCAAAGGCAAGAAAAATGAACAGGATAAATTGGAATCCACAGTCAGTAATTTGCATCATATGAGGCTGCTTTGGCCACTCACACTCATTCCTGGCCATCAATCGTGCGCTGTCAGGTGCTGCACTCTGCCACCATGATAAATATTCCTCCTAACACTCTGATTCGTCCAAACAATGTAATTGTCCTCTATTCTCCTCTCGGTAATGGAGATAATGAATGACTGCACAAACAAGAAGGATTGCTCATCACAGACACAGGGGTGGCTTCAAACTGAAAAGCCCCGAGTACAAATTTTAATTGACTGAAAACACAGGTTGAAAGAAAAGAAATCCTGTCTTCCATTTCCAGGCTTTGAGACAATCACTTCTGAGCATTCCTCTTCTGGATTGGGGGGTGGGTTCTTTATCCTGAACGTGGGCCCCAAAAATGGGTAAAATGAGACTAGAAAATCCTGCCCTTGGAAAGCAGCCACAGAAATGCTGTCCAGTATGCAATTCATGTAAAACAACTCCTCACTTTGTGTTTAGTCCCAAACTGCAAGGAGCTGGTGTTATGAAAAAAACTCCTCTCCTCCAAATGGAAACAGTTCCATCCAGCTAAATACTTATTATACTGCAAGGAATAGTATGTTTTTAAAATTTTAGTCAAAATATAACCACGCATAAAGTGAATTGCATTCAACAGCAGAGAACATGATAGAAATCAGTGAGCCTACTCAGTGTGATAGCCATCCCGGAGCTATTAAGACGTTTGAAAATTGGTACACACAAGATCAACAAACACTTAAAAGCCGAGATCTTATCAAAATTCACCTTGCACAGATGGTTTTTATTATTCCTAATTAAGAGTGAGGGACAATAGCACAACAACTTCAATTATTTAAATAATGTTCTACATTTTGGGGAAGAGAGAGAAAAAAAATTGGTGTTGTTTTCTGTTGATTTTTCCCCCCTTCAACATCAGTGATTCTGCGGCTTTTAAATGTGAAGTGGACTGTTTATCTGAAAGTGTGCTGGCAGACTGCCACCATATTTCTAAGATTAAAGAAAGGATTGAAAACAATCAGCTTTCCGAGGAACTGAAACCATGACAATATGTTTCTGATTAATTTACAAATATATGTATATATTTAAGGCTAACCTACAGAACCAGAAAATTCCTACTAGTTAGTCTATCACAGGCATTCTTACACTTTATTAGAACAGACATCATATTGAAATAATAAGCATGGGAGGCCTTCATTTCTTCTTTGATCTATATTACTAAATGTCTGACTGGCTCAGATTTAAAATAAACTTTGATATGCTTGCACTTGAAAACTAGAAAAAGACCACAAATAATAATTTGTTGTCAGTTTCCATATTCTTTAACTAAAAGCTATAGTTTAGTCTGTACACTACTGGATGCCAGGAGATGTTACTTCAGTCACACCTGCAGTGGCTAAACTTTCTGGTAGGAATATACCCTCTAGTATGGTTGCAATGATGATAGATCACTTCATCATCATGGAACTAGCTGAGATGAATTAAAGGTACAGGTCACAGCTTTACCTGCTTTGCAAATCTCTTGCAGGTGAATGTCATTATAGCCTTAAAAACACAGATATGTACTGAAGAAGAGTGCCATAGTGCTCCTTTTGCTCTGAACATCTAAGGGTTGTGATTTCATGACCCAAACCCTGCCAAATGCATTGCAAATGTGTAGGCAAGATTTTGAGCTGTTTAATGATGGCTTTTCAGTGCTGTCCTGTGTGATTTAAAGGTATTTTTTTCTGTGAAAATGTGGTCAATTTGCTTTGAATAAATTAAAAGATAATAAACAGCTGTCTTTATGTGCCATCCATGCCCAGCATAGTTGGATTTGGTTTTAGACTTGGGAGTATATATAGAGAGAGATAATAATTTTACTTAGACTGAGGTACAGGTTATAGAATTTCATATAAGATTAGGTTATTTTCTTATTTAGAAAGCTAAATTCAGAGGAAGGAACACAGATGGGAGTTTCTAATCAGGAGGTGAAAGAATCTAAATCATTCACCCTTAAAAAGCATAAAGAGTACAAAATGCTAGAGATTGTTTCAAAAGGCAGTATTAAACAATACACTGACATCCTTTAACTTTTCTTAGCCTACTAAAAGCATTCCTTAATTGTCTGTTTAAATGTGAACCTCAGTGAAAAAATGAGTTAACACCCATAAAAAAGGACAGAGCTTTGAAAATCTTACCGCCTCTAAAAATTCCCATTCTACTGAGTATATATCATCACTTTGTCACAAAGGTAACCATGGGTATCTCATGAACTCTTCGGCGCTACTGGTGGTCAAATAGCAGCGCCGCAAAACACCTAGTGCTCTATTTACAGATGATAAGGCCTTGCTTCAGACACAAGGCTGAGCTCCAAAATGGGTGCATTTCTGATTCTATATGATGACTGCAACTCATTTAAGAAGGAGAGAAACCACTTACATTTCAGAAGTTTCAACGTTCAACAGCAACAGAAAGTGCTATGAACACATTCCCCTGACAGACTATGCATTGGTGGAATTCCATTTAAATCATGGTCCTAGTTACCTAAGATGTCGTGCATCTCATCACATCAAAATCTTCTCGATCTCTTAAATGTGTAATGCCACTCTAAACGGTGAAGGAGAAGGGGGACCTTCACATACAGAAATTCAGAACCAAGATTGCTTTTAGAAAAGGTTGAGGGTATCTCCTGAACCAAACGCTTTTCAAATTTAATTAAAGCTTGGCTGTTTGATCTAGTTTTCTTAGAATAAATATTCTTCTCTGTTATGCGCATACATGCTGCCAGACACATTGAAATGGTTCTGAAGCACTGATGCCTACATTCTGAGCAGAAAGGTGGTTGTTATATCTCTGTTAATGTCCAGAGAAGACCACCCATATAAAAATGGTGAGCACATAGTAAAGCACCTGGACAGACTGACTGAGCTGGAGAATCAGAGTTGTTGTGGATGATCTAACACCAAACACACCAGCACTTGGTAGTCCTGAGCCTTCCCTATCAGTAAAAGATAGCCATAATTTACTACTGGATAGTGTAAAGCTGATTTGAGCCATATTCTGCTAGTTGAACTAAAGCAAGGAGAAATTAAAAAACAAAACTAGAATAGATATGGAACACGGGCCTAAACACTGTCTCTACGATATTCTTGACTCTTACTGGTCTGATGAACAAAGGACTAGGAGGATCCACTTTTCTGTGTTTTGCCACTTTTAAGACATCAGGTAACACATTCAAAGAGACAAGCTGATGTGCTAAGGAAGTTCAATATACATAAGAGGGTTGCTGATGACATATGGCTGCTTTTAGACACAACAAAAAAGAAAGATGACCAGATGTGTGGTTTGCAGGATGAAAGCTTGAGAAGCTCATTTACAGAAAAAAAATAGATGTTCTAAGGAATGGAAGAAAGATGATTAATAAAGTAATAACATCCAGTATTGTGGTAAAAACCTTCCCATCATCACAATGGAAACAGAACAATGACAGAGAACCATATTCTCCAGCATTGTAAGAAGAAAAACATTTTGTAACCTCTTATACAAATTTTCCCCCTGAAAAATTTTCTTCAAGTAAATTAAAAGGAGGGTGAGCAGCCCATACAGTGATTTTGAAAATGGTGACTATTCCCATATGGACAAGAAGGGCGACAATGAGCATTATCACTCACCAAATACAATTTGGCTCTATTTTCTAGGAAGAACTGGGGTTTCTGGTGAAAATGTTAACGTATTACTCTTGTCCCAATTTCCTGCAAAGCTATCAAACATTTCAGGGGTTTTGATACATAACAATAAACAGAGCCTTTGACTCTGGTCTTTTAATTCAGAATTTTCAGGCAGTGAGTTCCCCGAAGTAGGATAAATAATGGGATGGTCTGATGTAATGAATGGAGAAAAGAATCTATGTAGAAAATGGAAGAATATCTGACAAGGATAGTAAGAAATTTAATAGTGCACTTTGTAGCTAGCACCTAATTAAAAAAAAAACCCAAACAAATAAAACAACAAAAAAGAAAATGTAGCAATTACTGAAAATATTAAGGTTGCAATTCATAAGACTCTAACGTTAGCTAACTGGAAATATTTCTGTTGCAGTTGTGGGACAGAATTAATTGCAGAAGAGAGGGACACTCAAAATTAGACTTAAATTTTGCTGATAGATTAAAAATAGGTAAATTTGGTCGCTATGGAAAAGATTAAATGATAGAGAAGATTTTAAAAATGCATTTTAGATAACAAGGAAGTACTGGAGAGAGGAACGGTGATATTGGAAAGATGGCTTTCAGGTGAGTCTCCAGGTATAAAACACAATGCTTAATAATAAAACCAAACAGTATTACAGTAATTTTCTTCTCCTAGATATTATATGATATCTTCTAGATATTTAGATATAAAATCCTATTTCCATTGAGTCAGTAAGAGTTTTGCCATTATCTTCCTTAGAATTTGATTTGAAGCCAAATTTAAGAAACTTAACCTTTCAGTAAACACACTAAAATGTTACTTAAGGCTTCTGAAACACGAAATCTGTATTACAGACAAATATTGAAGAGTTTTCTGTAATATTTTACAACTATTGCAAAAAAAGACTGAAAAGACAACATGGAATGCATATTTAGAATAAACAGATATAGCTCAACATGAACTAAAATTAAAGACACTAGTTGCAGACCATAATCTGTAATGAAGCTAAGGCAGAGAGTTTTTCAAACTACTAAACAATCAGTTTGGTAAAGTAGTCTCAGAAGTAGAAAAGGAAAAAATAATACTGTAACTGCTGAAGTAAAAGTCATAATGAGAAGGCCCAACAGGGATTAACAGAATTAAGCTATAAAACAGAAAGACTACTTTTAAAAAGTTCTCTCTCTTATCTAAAATGAAGCGTCTCATCAAGTTCTGCTTTGAGAGAGATCTGGAGCAAATATGAATGATGAGAACACCTTACTAAATGCAAGTTGAGAAAATAATCAGCACTGCTAAAAAGAGTGTCCCTTTCATTAATATCAGGAGGCAGAGCTGTGTCTCTTTTAATGGTTTAAGAAAGCAGAACTGTCTGGTAGGCCCCAGATTTTTCTTCTTCAAAATGTTAACCTTTACCTGCCGACAGGCTTATCAGAAATCTCTATGTATGCTAAAGATCAGCTCCACCAGTACAATTTGGAGGCAAATATCTATTGCTGATGCTATACAGTCACCGGTTTTGATGTAAGGTACTCCAAACAAAGAGTTGTAAATATCAGATCCAGGTATATGACAGTTTTCAAATTTTGAATTTATTAATTTCCACAATGTTTTTTCATGCTTACCTAGACTACTGGCGTTGACTGAGTCGGATGATCACTTAATACCAGATCTTTTTACTTAGTCTTTCCAATTTGGAGTAGGATTTTTGAGTCTTATAGACATGCTTACCAATGGAATCACAAAATATGGTTACAGCTGTCTTTCAGCCATCTCACTGAATGACTATTTTTTCAAGATTGGATAAGCTAAAGAACCTCAGATTCTGTATTCAAAAAGCTCAGGACCTCATAAGGATTTTCATAAATCTGGTCCCAAACAAGCCCAGTGCCCTGCCTTGCAACATACCCAGGGAATCAGTTCCTACAGGGCTGATTTAATTGAATTTGAACCCCTATCTAACCCACAGAGATGGTTCTTTTTTGATTGCCCTAAACCAAATTCTTACAGAAAATAGTTTAGAAATGCATTATGAAAGAATGCAGGGTTCACAAAGTCATAAAGATAAAGCCAAGTTTCATTTTTTCTGCACTATAGACAAGATTTACAATTGAGAGGGAAAAAACCCATGTTCACTATGAATGATAATGGGCGAACAACTAGTATATTCAATCAGTAGCTGGCTTCTGTTAGCTGGGATAGAGAACTGCATAAATCAAGGATTCAAGGAAACACAGAATAGGGGTAATATAACATGTAAATGAGAACAAACATGACCATGAAAAGACAGATACCTTAAATACCAAAGAACCAAAAATGTTTTCTTAATGATTTCAAAGGAAAGGAAGATTCAAAATTAATCCAATATAAACACGTGAAACTCCAGAACTCCATCCTGTAAAAAAATATGTAACATGTTGTGGACTATTCAGTGAAGTATCTGTTACTGAATGTCCAGAACAGTTTTCTGAACTTCAGCAATACTTTGCAAAGCCTAATTTAATGAGGAAGGCAACAGGGATTTATGACAGCAAGGTCTTTCTTAATTAACTTCCCAGTGTTGTTAAATAATGTTATCACTGGAGCAGAGGAATGGAAATGCCATAGATATTATCTCTTTCAGTTTTATTACAGCACATGATATAATTCCAGATTAAAGACTATAAAGTAGAAAAATGTCTCATAAACAAGTAACAACAAGTGGTGGGTTAAGCTGTGAAGAGTGAGAAGTCTCTTTGTACTTTATATGTAATTGAGTTAAGCAACAATATTAGATAAAGCTAGAAATACAAAAGATTCATGCACTGTTAGGCATGAAAGGTATGCTAAAGGGCCAACCTACTATCCCACAAAGGTAATAGAAGTTCTCTGAAGACTTCAATGGAAGCTGGATTTTTAAATTTATTAGCCTTTACTGATTAATATAGAAAGCCATTTTTTTCTCGAGATGAAGACGCTGTTATGGAAATGGTGAAAAAATGGTGTAGAAAGTTGTAGTCAGTGTTTTCTGAATCATCTTGATATAGTACATGAGTGAAAGTATCAACAAGCACAAAAACATGTATTGTTACCTCCCTCACCACCACCTTTCTAGATCAAAGTTCAACAAGCTTTGTTAAGGGTCTTTAATCCATGATCCTTCAGATTCTACTGTTTTGTGGATCTTTTTTTTTTTTTTTACTTTACTACAAAGGTGGAATAGGCAGGGCCAACCACATCAGAAATGTGATGCCAAATACTCAAGCCTATAGAACGTAGGAACAGGCCAAGTTACAAGTATGGAGATTAAAATCTACTCTGCAATGATGTGAATTAGGTACTGATACTGCAAAAATTGCAATACATCTATCATAAAAGAAAAGCTAAGCTCCCCAGAACTGATGTCTTCAGCACCAAAGCTTATAAACCAAGAGAATTATACAACTGACTTGGAAAAATAATGCTATGATTTAAGCTGTGTTGTGTTACAAATGGAAAGTAAGATTTGTTAAATGTATTTTGTGCCATATCCTGGCATTGATACTTGCACTGTGCTATTAAGCAGCACCTTATTCTATCTGAGAACACTTTGAGTTTTATTGGGTTACACACAGAATAAAACACTAATCAGTACAAGAAAGGTCTGGCTCTGAGTTTGGCTCATAGACAGAGGACCAGAGAGAGAACTTTGTTTTGGTTAGTCTCTGAGTAGGAGACTTTGAATTTCCTTTTACCTTACATCTGCTGAGCTAGTTTATTACAAAAGAAATGGGAACTATGGCAATACATAGCTCCAAGTGTCTCCCATTCATACCATAAATATGTGAGGCCATGGCTCTGGGCAAGCTTTTCAACACATTCAGTAGCAGGATTTGATAGAATGCAACAGCTAACTCTCATTGCACCTCTTAATTTGCTTGCTGGAACTTGGCAATTTACCTTTCAAGAGCCACAGACCAAGTGGATATCTGTTTGGCATGCACAAAAGTTCTTTTCAGGGATCTAGTGAAAGGATAAGGTATGGTCTGCAGCTTAATGAAGTTATAAGCTAGTGACATATCTTGCCAGAAAATTTGCATGACCTACTATAAGGAAATAAAGCTAGTCATCACAAAATAAGGGATTATATTTTAATTTTGAATATACATTTTTAATTTGTATTTAGCTTATGTTTATACATATATATATATATGTGCTAAATTTGCAAAGCAAAGGCAAGGCTGCAACAACTTTTGTAGTACAAAGACATCACAATAATAGTGAAAACCTGAACCATTCATAGTTAAGGCCAGGTTTACTGAAGAGTTCATTCAAGTTTTGGCAAACATTGTAAGGCTTTTGGTTGTAGTGCTGCAATGGTGCTTTCAGGTGGCAACTAGGTGAAACTCCTGTGGTTCAGGCTAAATCTCATGCGAAGTCTGAACTCAAAGATGAACTCTAAGCCATGGATTTACATAGATTTACAAACATTTCTAAAATTCTGCAAAGGGAATCTGCAGCTCAGGTCTTCAAAGGATATTCACTTTCCAAAGCGTATGTAGATTTTGTTTGCTATTGTCCCAGTGAGGCCAGAAGAGAAGACTATGTGCTCTCTTCTTCCTGGAAAGTCCTCTTTTCCGCCTCTGGGTAGAACTGCTGACACAAGTTGGCAATTTCTACACCGGCAGCTTGCATACAGGGTTTTGAACTTCCTGACAGAAGCAAGACCTGAAACCTTGCCTCTTTGAGGAAGCAAGAGTTTTTAACAGGTGATAGGAAGTAAATAAAGAATGTTAGTAGCCAGCACAGAGCCAGTGGTCACTGTTACGAGGTTTAGAGCAGAAGTCAAAAGGTTTTATGGTTTGGGGAGGGGGAGGCGAAGGGCTTTGAATTGAAATGGCCCTTTTGCACATGGGTTTTTAGAATGTGGATCTAAAAAGAATAAAGCATCTGAGAAAGCATTATGTTTGATTTGAAGCATTTATTAGTGCTCGTGCCTCTTTTTTAATTATGATTACATTTAAATTTAATCAGCTATGTGAGGTGACAGGGCAAACATATGGAAGAGGAAGTAGCTTTGCAAGGTGTTTTTGAGGTCAGGAGAAATAGGGATGTTCATGCAGTGAGACACAGGCTTTATTTTGGAAAAGGATTTAGCTCAGTCTCAGGAAAACAATCTGGAACAGAAAAGTGAATCTGCGGGAGGTTACAGTAAAAGGTGGTTGAGGAGCAGGGAAGGGTTTTAGAGCAGGAAGTGTGGGTACTGGGAAAACCCATGGCCAGAGGGACTGAGAGGCTGGTTTTCAGAGGGCTGGGGTGAGAATGCCAGGGAAGGTGGTGTTATCAAATCATATTAGGGTTTGACCAACACCTGGGTATCTCTGGTTTGTTTCAGAATTCTTCTGTAGAGTTTGAATTAATTTATACATAGGCCTCAGACTTTAGAAAGTATTAAAAGCAGTTTATAATCTCAGTTATTTGGCTCTTGCATTTTTTTCCCATTTCTCTTTGTATTTGCACAGCTTGACAGTAGAATTAGGTGCAATAATACATTCTACACATTGATGTTCTGCCTACCACTACCACTGAGCAAAATATGCTGATTTCCACAGGCTTAAAACAGAAAAAGCATGAAAACACACACATACACACACAACTCAGCACATACATGCTTAGGAAACAGTAGATAGCAACATCTGCCATAGATCTGTAACATTTAAAAAATATTTAATAGGAAAATATTAAAAGAATGTACAGTGTTTACACATTAGAAAGTCTTGATTCAAAGTAGTTTTTTGCAGAAGTGTATACTGTTTTACTATATGGTAGGTGCCCTGAGATGTCATTAATCTGAAAAGAAACAAGAAGTATTTGATGCCACCATAGAAATATTTAGGGGCCTAAAGATGAAGGCATGTATGAAGAAACAGAATAGGAGGTAGGTAGCTAATTCACCTGATTTCAGTGGGAACTAGGCATGCAATGTATTTAGTTACTTTTGACAATTTGACAAGTTCTCATCTGCATTTTTAGTCACCTAAATATATTTAAGCTCTGGTCTTAATGTAGCCTGTTGACCCCTCCATGAAGATTGGATGCCCTCCCCTGAGGCCACCATCTTGCTGAACATCCAGTGCTCAACTATCCACTATCCCTAAGCGAGAATAAAATATGTCAGTGTTTAGGGAGCTTGTGGAGCCCCCATAAACACTTAGGAGATTAGGCAACTTCAAATGAATGCCAAACAATTAACTTGATCTTTTACTGCCCATTTCTTCGGGGTAGCTTTTGAATAAAATCTCCTTACAATCAATAAAATATATTTATTACAAAGTACCACACTCCTACCAACAATCTGTGAGCTGGTACATACACTTCACGGCTTATAAACTGACACACTGTAATAGCTGCACAGTTTTTAGCAGCTGTCTCTCACACCATGTGTCCTGCCCAAGTGGAGACTGAGATTCAGACGTGGTGTTCAAACACTGAGATTATCCTATAACTTTCAGAACAGACAACAACCATATGATAATTAATTCCCTAAAACTAAGCAGGAAGAAACAGCTGAAGAGGAGAAGGGTTTTTTTCACTGCAAAGAAGATGCAATACCCAGGGGGCTTTGCGAAATTGTGGAGGTGAGTATAAGATAAGAACTTTAATAGTAAACAGACAAATTGATATTCTGTTCCTACCTACATTTCAGTTTTGGAAATGGATGTGTGACTTTATGGCAAAGAGCAGGTGAATATGCCCATGCATCCTTATACATGACTCTAAATGTACTTATGAATATACAGAAATCTGAATTCTACACTGATTTTAAAGAATTAATCCTCTTCTTTCTTTTTAGCTAAATAAGGTTAAAATATCCTCTCCTGCAAACTTCACAAAGATCTCTTAGTGCTTGGCCTTCTACCTCAATCTATTCCACATAGGAATAGTAGCATTCTTTAAAAATTATTGTTTTCAGCCTTGAAAAGCCTATTCTTTCCATCTTTGTGAACAACTTGCCTCTACTGGATCTGCAAAGTAAGTTGACAGGACACTCGTCCCAAAGGCAATCACTGAAAGCTATCACAGTCCCTGTTACATGGTAAAAAGAGGCTACAAAGTCAAATATGGACACCTACATTTTAGAGTTGTATGTTTTCAGCCTTGTGTCCTAAATGAAGGGGAAGAAGTAAGATTTTGGCCTTTACTCATAAGCAATACTAAGATGGTGCAATTTGCTTCTCTTTTATGCAGGAACAAAAGTTTTGAGTAATCTTAATCTATATGCTGTTTTCTTGGCTTTCTAGCCACAGTGGAGTTGGCTCATCTATTTATTGGAAGTAAGAACTGACTCTCAGTAAATTGATTTGCATAACATACCTGCTTTTTACAAACAATGATTTTCTCGACAAAATGTTTCCAAGTTGACTTATTTTTTCTATTAATTAAAAAAAACAAGCAGCCAAACTTGATTTCTGCTTTTATTCCACTTTTTGATAGTACATGGTGGCAAAGTTGGCAGATCTTCTTTACAAGTTTTAAAATTTTCATATTCTGTTGGAATTCGGAAAAAATAAAGTTGTGAAGTGCTCTGTATGATTATAGAAGACTTGTGCCATTTTCGTCTTTGGTTTGAGCAACATGCCAGTAAATTAAGACGAAGAATTAACATAACTTAATATTTGTGTATATTTAGAATATTTTCCAGACAGAGATCTTAAATTGCTTCATGAATGTTAAGGAATACAAGCAATGAAAACCTTGCTACATCACTCCCTGGAAAAAGAAAGCAAGAAAGGAAAAAAGAAGCTGATTTTGGGTGGATAAAGGGAGGCCTAGAGATACAAAATATCTGACCCAATATCATATGAGAGGAAAAATTCATAGCTGATGACAGAACCCAGGGATGAGCTCACAGAGTATAGCAGTAGGTTTCTGCATCAAGAAAAGACATTTCAATCAGCATCAGATTTTTAAGGGCACAGGGAGGGTAGTAAAAATCCTCTAGTTTTATAAGAAAGGCACTTAAGATGACTGATGAATGAATGATGATATTTTTTCCACTACAAAAGGCAGTACTTGCATTTCTGTTGAGAATAATTAAGCACACAGAAAGAATTAGGACACTTTGGAAGGACTGACATTATGGATGATTTTCAAAGAAGTTTTAGGTTTAGGGGTGCTAATCCCATCAAAACAAAATAAGAAATGTGTTAAACTTCCTGAGACCTCATTGAAATTCTCAGCTCATATTACTGCAACTGATTGCATATGAGAACAAATTGGAGTTAAAAGGAATTTAATTCTATCATGTTCATATGTTCATTTTTTTCCTGCTGTCATTCATTCATCATTTTATTTTAAAAACACCTTTCATTGGCGATTTACAGTAATAAAACAACCATAGAGAAAACACTCTTCCTTCCATACCCTCCCAAAATCCTGAAATTTTAAAAAGCAACACTAAACAATGGACCATAGTGTCAACTGCCTCGAATTGACAGCATTTCTCTGCCAATTTAAACTAGCTAAGTACGTGGCCTCCTGCCTTTTTGTGTTTTCCAGGTTTTTTCTCAGCAGCACCTGCATAGTAAATAAAGGTAAAAGTGCAACAAAATAGATGCAGACATATCAGCGAATAAGGATCTTTGCTTCTTATATACATTAGTGAACTTTTCTCCTGACAAACAGGCTATCACCGTATAATGGGCTTTTCCTGAAGTTTACTGCGGCACTGTTTATAATAACATTGCATCCAGCCTGCCTTGTTGGTACTCTTGCATTGCAGGGTAACAGTTCTGAGGTGGCAGCAAACAGCTTCCGTGCTTGTGTCAGGAGAAATAAAACTGTTATTATTTCATACACTTCAGAGGCCACACTCGAACTCAGCAGCTCTGCAGAGCTGTTGTGAACAGAAAGCTCTGCTGTAGAACACCGGGCTGCCCCCTCAACAATAAACCGTCTTCTCTCCCCTCCGTGTTTGGCTTCCTGCCAGTTGCCCATTTGCTTTACACCATCAATTTATATTCACTGAGATGGTGTAAGGTTCTAGAACAGCACTGATTATCAAATCTGCCTGCCAAACATATGAGCAGCAAAAGCTGGTCTTCCAGAGTCCTACATGTATCATCTAAGGGCCCGATCCTGTGAGCTCGCCCGACAGGGAGCAGCGCTTGGATCAGCCAAAGTCAATGGGGCCCTGAATTCACAGCACCAAATGGCACTGCTAGGAAAAAGTGCTCATGGGCTGAAGCCCATGGCTCATCTTTCCTGTGCAGAGTTTAAAGGAGTGCTTTTCATAACCCCACCATGGCATAAGCCCTGCTGGAATCATCAGAGAGAGCTCGTAAGCTTTTGTCACATATTTTGATTACAATTTCATCCAGCAGCAATTTGCCAGATGATACTAACTCTTCTTGTATATGTGAAGCAGTTTTTAAAAAGGCTTTAGAATAGCCATGCAGCCACTCATTCCTTGCTAATCCCAAAACCTGAAAAGCCAAAAAGCCCTTGATTTCTTACCCCCTCCCTCATTCAAAACAGTCCAACATCAGAGATAAAGAAAAGTTAAAAATTGTGACGCTTTAAAAAAAGGACTTTAAAATGAAGTGACTGACTGATCTTTATTTGCCTTTAATGTCTAAGGAGCATGCACTTCTGGCTTCCAAACTTTCTATTTAGTCATGAGGTCTAGGAACTTCCTTCTTTAAAAGCAAGCTTATATTCTTAGAGGAAAGAAAAAACGATATTTACAGCTGGGATGGTTCTTTAGAAAGATACCAAATGTCATGAGAGCAGCATTCAGGAGGACTGAAAACACTGCATTAACAATGGATTTTAGCAAATTAATTAGCCTTGCCCATTTTAATTTTTCTTTCACAATGCTTTAAGCTTGTGAGAATCAGCCACAATGGGTTTTGTTCATAAGTTACTTTGCATCTAAAAAGAATTAGAATATTTCATGCTTGCTTTTTCGTGTGGTCATATATCAGTAATCCTAATTTGAACCCTTTCGCTTCATGTGCAATTAGTTCTCACCGAAGCCAATAGACGTCTTCCAAATGTAAGTAAAGTGGGATGAAGTTTTAATGAGTGGGAAGTAAATGTAACAATGAAATAGCTAATGAAGAGGTTTTGCAGAAACAATACAGCTTTCTGGATTTGAATCAAACCAGTAGATATAAATACATCTACCTACTCATTACTTAAGAGCTATAATATTGGGTACACTTAATGCATTCAAAAGTAAGCATGCATTTCCAAATGTTTCCTAGCTATATTCATCACAGCTCAATCCTAAAATGAACTCTGTACAAGAAGACTTATGCACATCCATAGTGTTATCTGCAAGATTACAGCCTTTATTGCTGACTATTTGTAAATAAGGATAAAAGTCAGCGTAGGCATCTCTTCAAATGCAGCTTTAAAATACCATATGTCCTTATGGTTGTGTTATGTGATGAAACCTGACAGATCAAAGGACCAGATTTCCCACTCTACATTGATTATTTACTATCATTCATTTTCATGCATTTTAATATGTAGTATCTACATTTAGGTTCTTGAGAGCCAGAGAGAATTCAAGCTGCAATACTTGGATCCAGACCCTGAACTTCACATAGCTTGGGGATCTGGCATTTTTGTTCAGTTTTCCTTTATGTAAACAACAATGTATGTCAGATGAAGTCCATGCTGTCCTCAAATATGCTCAAGCTGCCTTAGCCCTTTCCTCCTCTGCAACCCATTCACCTTTTCCCCTCAAAAAAGGAAAAATAAGTCAGTCCATGGCTAGAAATTCATAACACATTTTGACTGCAGGTGTCAATCCTTCAAATCAGCATGTAAGTCAGTGGCAGGCCATGTTGTCTTTCTAAACATAAACTAACAAAGTGACCTGACAGAGATAACAACAGGGCTTTTGCCACTTTTTTTATTGCCCAGTCATAAATTCATAAAGGGATGTATACTATCACCAGTTGGTAAGTTTGCTAGATAAACATCAACACCAATTTAATGACTTGTGTACATGTTATAAACCAGAGAATCTTTATACAAAGAAATCAGATAAATCAAACATGAACTGAGGCTTAGAGGAAAGCAATTAAAGCTTTAAGGTAAGGTTGCTGAGGGAAGGCCCTGTATCACATTATAGTGTATAATAGAAAATGTGTTAACATGGAGTACAGTATGTGAAATTAAATTAATTAGTAATATAAAACAGTTCTAAAGCAGCATGTCCATTGACAGATAAATAGATTGAACATAAGAGATAAATAACCCATTCAGAGATCTCAGCTCTTTTTTTTATCAAAGAAAAGAAATGAAAAAAAGAAATCAAACTTCCTAAAAGACAGAGGTGATAAAAGCATAGCTAAAATAGACATTTTAAAGCTGACTTGTTCGCCCCAGGCTAGTGATTGAAAAGAAAAAGCATAGTTGGACCATAAAAAACCTATTGGACCATATTTCATTTGCTATAGTATATTTAAATGTTTCACTGCACACCAATTTAAATCTAGTTCCTTATAGGCTGGTATAAAATACTTCAAGCTGTACTACTTTCTGAGCAACTGTAAAGAACCTTTCTTTGAGACAGACTTCTTACAAATACCTCACATAGTCTTTCTTAAGGTTTTAAATATACTTAAGACTATCTGGGCAAATTTTTTTTCTGCTCCTTTCCTCCTTAACAAAACAAATACACAATCTTCTGTTAGAATTAAGAATTAGCACAATACAAACTAGAATAGGAAGAGCTCCTGGAGCCCACATACAAAAGCTTAACATGTTCTCTAAACTCTGGACAAGACCTTTGTACAATGTACAGCTTTCTATGTAAAGCCCAGTCTGGGGGCCCCTACTTGTACTTTCTGGCATGCAACTGGCACAATTCAAGGACCCATTCAATTAACTGCATATAAAATCCATACACGCCTGTTACTCTTCACTGATTGCTTCCTCTTCTAAGCTTCTACCATTTTCCCAAAAAACTTTTTCAGTTCCACCTCTGATGGTTACATACTGTTGACAGAAGGTGGTTGAGCACTTCCCTCATTCCAATTGGCCAGATGAAAGAACCTGATAGCACAGAACACGGGCCAATACTACTTCTCAAAGGTTGTATTACAGTCTCTTCCCAGCTGAACATCTCTCGTTTCTGAGGTCAACGGCTTTGCAAGTTTTCTGGGATCCCAATGGACACACCAAGCATTTGCAAATTTTAGGCACACCTTTGGTGGTCCAGACTGTAATTCAAGGATCTCAGGTTTATGTCTATGGCATCCAATATACTGAAGTGTCATACGCTCCCTGCAACCTGAATTAAGTGAGCAATGCAGAGGTTACTGTGGAAATTCTCAGTTATGTTGATTCCTATTCCAGTCTGGAACTTGCTACCCAGAGGAAAGTAAGTTTTGTTTTGGTGAAAGTAGGCTTCATCTCCACAGTGATGGGAGCCTACATGTTAGCCATCATAATACAAAATGCTTTTAAATCCTCCCTAAGGGAAATGTATTATCCACCATTTCTGTAAAAAAGGAGTGCGGGATGGAACATAAAGGTAAGTATTCTAGCTATATGTCAAAAAGTGCTGTTTCTCCAGAAGACTCAAAAGTATGCATCATTGCTTTAATAATGATGGTTAGAATTTGTGTTAGTTAGATTTGTCTGGCTGCAATAGAAAAAGTGATCGCCTGTAGATCTTTTTTAAAGGTGGATGCAAAGTCAATATTCACCTGATGAAAGTTCTGACACTACAGAGGGGCACTCAGTATACTACAAAAAACCAAAAGTTAGTAACGCATGCAAGGGTGACGAGGGAGGGGATGGGACATACTTTGAATGAGTAAACCATGCTAACTCTACAATGGAAATTTTAGAAGCATTTTGCGCAAGTTAGATACAGAAATGAAAGCTACCCTGAGGCAACTTTATTTTCCTTACTGGGTGATTTGCTATCACTATGTAACTGCCAAAGCCTCACTACATTTGGCAACATCACAGAAAGTAACCTTCTCATGCAGGCAAATAACTCACTAGTAATATCTGCACTGAATTAACCTGTGTAAGCATTTCAATATGAGGAGTGCATTTAAAGGCAAATTATGGCCTCATGAGCAGCACTGCAAATCGGCGGCAACTTACTACCAGTCCTTCTCTTCCTATTTTCTGGAAAAGGGCTCCTAAAGTTTGTCCTTTTGTTTATGACAGGCAGAACAGGTATTCCTCTTGTAAGACAGTATTTCTGTTTGCTAAACTTCACTTTCCAAATTGATATTTAGTCTGCAGAATGTTTGCCCAAGCCTCAATTATTTTGGAAAGTTTTAGCAAAAATGATTCAGCCATTTCTGAAAATGAAATTAAAGAAAAATACTGGTATGTTGTTTCTTGCTATATTTAATTGAGGAGAGTGTGCTTTGGAACAGAAGCATAACATTTGGAGAAAGGATGGCCCTGCTCTTAGGGATGTGCCTTTTGCCATCGCTTTGAAAATCCACCCACATTTGGCCAAGATATAAACCTTTGAAAATTTTCAATTAGCACTAGTTCAGTAAAGACATTTAAGAGTTTGTCAGCTAAATTCTTCAAAGACTCCATCTGTACTGAACATCTTCCAGCCTGTACGTGCTGGCATCTGCAGCACCCCCCACAGAAAAAAAGGAGCATGCACTGTTCCAGCTCTGAGCAGGACGTCCTCTGAAATAGTCCTTCTCCATTGCTGTGGACTATTCTAGACCAGGGACTGTGCACGGGGTGCTGTTACCTGTATCCTCCACATCCCACATCTGTGTGGCAAGAGGGACCACAGGGAAGTAATGTAAAGCCTTGTGGAATTTTTCTTTTAATGTTTGCCACTGATGTTTGCCATTACAAAAAGCTTTAAAAAGAGTGCATCAGTGGGAGGCTCCTCTTTTGCAGCAAAATGGCAGCTAAGTTAGGTCCCAGCTCTTCATCCAACCTTCATTACCCACCTCACTGGTCCTGGTGTTTCTTCTTCCTTCATCATTTCTCTCATTCTACTCCAGTCCCAGGGTCCATGTCCCAGCAGCTGCCTCCTTCCAGTCTGTTCCTACTAGCCCAATTAATTCACAGTCACCTTCTCCCAGTGCTCCAGCTCCATTCCTTTGCAATTCCTGCAGTCTCCTTAATTCTCAGTGTAGTGTCAGCCTCCTTACTCAGCCAGTCCTCCTTTACCTCCTCCCTTGCTTCATGGTATCTCTGTCAGCATGACACAAACTATATCCTTCTCTCCCTTGGACAGCTTTGGTCCCCTTTCCATTTAGCTCTGGCAGCTTCCTCCATCAAAGTCCTGGGTATCAGAAGGAATAGTAGGTATGGGATAATAGTTCATCGCTTCAGTACCTGGTTATGACTCTCATCTCAGGCACTTTGAAACAGCCTTGCAATAGTATGCATGGTCGCTCCATGTCATGAGAGCAGTCTCAACAGCACAAGGTGGCATGGGATTCATGATTCTGGCTATTTAAGACTAAATTTCTAGACATTGAGCTATCAAAACCCAGGAAGACTTCAGTAAGCATCTGTGAACTGTAATTTTTGCTAAGACTTACACTGTGGCCAAATTTTTACATTTTTATAAGGGAAGCAAAAGGCCACTCCTAGCATTCACCTGTCAAATTTCAAATCCCCCTCTCACAAGCAGAATCACTAAAGAAAAGTCTCCAGAATTATTTAACACTGTTAAATAATGTGATGTGCACCATGCTTTTTTTTCCCCTGAAGTATTTTGCCTTAAATTTTCCTTGACATTTTAGCTATCTTTTAAAGGTCCTGAATAGGACATTAAGGATGAACCCATGATGCTATTCTGAAGTTATGGGTACACCCTGTTATCTCAGGATCAGAAACTAAATGTTTTGAATCCTAAGATTGGCAGTGTCTATACATCTGGCCTTTTCTTTCAAGAAAAATACTTTTAAAGGGAGCTCCATAAATAGGTAATGTAAATGTGCAATGTGTCAGATATTTGTAGGAATTTCAGTTGGATCAAGTGTTTCCTTTTGTAATACTTCTAAGCTGTCTGAAAAGTTTAGCTTGTTTATCTCATATAACATAATTTTTGTGAACAGTTTTCTCTGTTTACTTTCCCTGCTTTTCCATCAGCTCTACTGGGCAGAGCAAATGGAAATGAAAGTAAGTAGTCAAAGCAATTAAACTTCTTGATGTTGGATAATTTTCTGTCAGTAAGAAGAATACTGTTACTTTAAAAGTCTAACACAACATTTTGGGTCATAGATATTGTATCCATTGCACTGCATTTTATAGATGACTAAGTAGCATTAATTGAAGCCCCATTCCTTCATTCTGGCCATGGAAGGACTATACACAAACTGGGGTTTTCTACTGAAAGAAAGAGAAAGTGAATACCAATAGAACAATACAAATGTATTTTGTAAAATTACTATATTTCCTCATGACAATATGGAGAGCTTGAAAGCTGAGCTTTGTATATCTACCAACTCCACAAGCCTGCAAAGTTTCTGGTTGCTCTGTCTTTTACCTGTATGAACCAACAAAGGCTTGAAGATTACCATGCCCTGACATGGCCTAACTAATCTGAAAATGTCCAGGAAAAAGTTTTACTTTTGATAGATTTTGTTAGGATGGCTGGACATATGAGTAAAGTCATATCACATTTGATCTTCTTCCATTTTCTGGGTTCTGGGTTAAGGCTGTAACATGGATTCCAGGAAAGCACTTTTAACTTCCTTCCTGGAACTCTGGGTGGCATCTGGTCATTGGAAATTAGACTAGGAATAAAAGGTTTGACAGAACTGAAGTGTTTGGTGCTGGATGAACTCATGAGTTGCAAGTGGGACAGGGTAACGTAGCAAAATGTTCTCAAGTTTCAGACCTAGTGGGCTATGCAAAACAGAAAAGTGGCTGTTTAGGTTTTATTTCCGCTCTGAACACTATGCTTTTCATACACCTATATTTTGAGGAATTCTGGGAAAATGAAAGAAACAAACCAAGAAAATAAGATGCTTAACTGAGAGATTAAGATTTTAGAAACAAAGAAAGAAACAAACAAAACAGCAAGAAGGTCTCTCAAATTTAGTGAAAAAGCAAAAACAAAGGAAGAAAAATCAACACAAATCGAAAAACAGTTTTATCACAAATTTTGTTTTCTAATAAAGCTTTTGCAAAATTTTTTATACAGTCTTCATAATTAAAAGTACCAAATCAGTATCATATTTTGGTAAAACACTGAATTAGCTTTTTAGGCATGAAATTCCCTCAAAATTGGGAAGCCACCTTTATTGAAATATATGGTGTTTTGCTTAGGAACATAATCTTTTTGACACTTGAAAGATAAAAACTGTCTGCTCTAGAAAATGGTTAGAATATTGAACATATAAGGAGAAGGTTTTTAAAGTGTAGTTTGATAATTTGTGCCTTCTCTGCATTGTGTGTCTGCATGGAAATCCCCAGCTTTTTTTAGCATCTTGGAAAAGAGTTTCAAAAAATCATACGAAATTATACCAAGTCAAGGTCTGAAGCCCTATCTTCCTCCCATTAGATTCAATAGAAAATAAAAATAAATCCTTTTGTTTCACCACTTGTCTAAGATCAGGCTGGGAATAAGATGTGGAAACTAAACTATGTTCTCAAGCTTTAGGTCAGGGCTCTGGCACACCAGCAAGTCATTGTAGAAAATGCAAATTGCCACTTCTCATTATGGTAACCTTTCTGTTGATAGGGGACTTCTGTCTCTAGGGCTGCCGACCTGGCAAATTTCACATGCATTTAAAAAAAATCACACAAAAAATTAAACAAAACCAGAGTCTAGGAAAAAGCACATCAATGTAGAGGCTCTATTTAAAGAGGAATTTGGAACTGGACTTCTGTGATGTTTCCTGTATTTTAAGTGCTTTTCTTTTTCCACCCAATACATTAAAGGGACATGATCAAGGCTAAAGAACCTAAAATTAGACCTGCCAGCTGTGTTTTGGTTTGTGAGTATTCACAGGTCATGTTGTCCCTGCGCACTGCCTGTCTGATCCATTCCCTGGAGGAGGAAAAACACTGGCACGTAAAGGAATTCTGATACCTCTTATATACTTCAGTACAGTCTCTGCTCTCCACAGAGTAAATTAGACAGACAGAAAGAAGACAGTATATATATACACCTCTGATCTTGGAAAAAGCATGGGGTTCTGGAATTCTTATTTTATACTTAGCATCTATGTTTCATCCTGCATTTTGGGAAATTAATAGGTTTTCAAAGGTCACACAGGAAAAAATACATTAATATTCTGAAAAAATTTTGGGGGTCAACTGTGTGATCTTTTACAATATCTTCTGAAAATATCAAACCCTTCCATAATCCTGTAAATGCAACCTGAGATTTTAGTATCTTAAATTACTCATTAGACTGCCAATTTTCTACCTAATAACTCATCTAATTACTGAAAAGCAGCTCTAGATAGCTTGCAATTGCTCTATAAAAGTTAGTAAAATTTCAAGGGGCAGTTTATCCAAGAGATATTAATCTGACCTCTAATATTCAGGTTGTACAATCCGAACTAATTTGTTTTCACAGGTCAAGTACTACACATGTAACTGCATAGTTTTACTGTGTGTATGATCTTTGCATGTGCAAAATAAGAGTTTTTAGTTGAGGAACTCAAAATTAGTGGCAGTTCTGGATAGTTTGGCCTTATAAACCTGCAAGATGAGCTCTGCTTTTGTCAGAAAAATCATCCGAATAAGTCAATCAAATAGACATGGGTGTGTTATAGTCCTGTATTTAGGGGTTGACAAAAATCTGTAATTTTCAAAATACTAATTGAAAATGCATGTGGAAATGTTATACAGGAAGCTACATTTAATAATCTTAAAAAGAGGTCCAGATTTTGAACTAATGTAAGTCTCCAGAAGAGCCAATTTTTTTTTTTTAATGTAGCTTTTTAAGCTCAAAATAGTATATAGCCCTGCTCAGGAAACCCTGGAATACATCAGCTCAAAAGCCGCAGTGTTAACAGAACTCCCTACACTGTCTCTCCCACAGTCCCAAGACGAGGAAAGCAATTGCATAGAACCAGAACAGCTCCAGCTCCTTCCTCACTGAATCCATTGTGTCAGTACTTTCTTCTGTAAAACTGGCACACAGGTGACAATACTGCAGAAATAGATCAAATCCTCCAAATGCACTTAATCAAATTTGGGGAGGGGGGCGACGACGACAACGACTAAAACATGCAATACTCATCCTCTACCCCCTTTCAATTCCCCGTCAGACTTTTGTGCACCTATGCAGATAGACCTCCCGGGTCAAACAATACGGAATTTGTTACTTGAGTTATCAAGGGAATACTTCATTACAGAACAGAAAAGGAACAAACAGGGATACATCAGACAACAACAACAAAAAAAATTTTTGAGGATAATGTAACAACTTTCTTTGCTGATTTGCTTTCCTATCCTGCCTTCGGTTTAAATTTAAAATGTACGTATCATTGCAAAGGGATGTTCAGCCCAGTTACTAAAAACATTTGCAGATCATGCACAACCAGAAAGACAAAACCTCAGAATTGTTAAATTGGGATGTACTTGGAAGTAAGACAAAACAATCACATTATCAAGAAAGAGATAAGAATCCCTCTACCATCATGTGATCATTTCCACTCAGGGTCTAACTCTTTGGATTCCAGAGAACAAAGTGGTCAGAACCCATGGAGCTGATGAGAACTCATTCTGGGAGGTAGAGAGGTGCACATAAGATTCTTTTCATTCCCATTCAAAGTTTTAAGTAAATCCATGGTAACATCCAGGTGATCACCTTACAGTTATAGAACAACTACATTTTATATTAGTAGAAAGCCATAGGACAAATATAACTTAAACACTGCTTAAGGAAACACAGTTATACGAAACGTATGGAGTCCAGCATATTTTTATTATCTATGCTGTGTTAGACAGTTTGTGTATAAGGGATAGTTTTTATGACTTGGTCTTGCCATTTAGCTTCAATCTGCAGCTATACAGTTTTTGAAACAGCAAATTCTTGATTAGTGTGCAGTGATGATGCAAAATTATAAGTGTGAATTAAGGCAACATTATACCACATTCATGCGCTTGTCAGGAAGCATGATATACAATTCTAGTGGCAACTATTCAGCCACTGGAGCGACCTCACTGGTTTAGTATGCTCGGAGTTGCTGTATAAAGTGAGAAAACAAGTGTATCAGCATTGCATTAACGATGTTTTGCTGTAATCATAAGCAAGCTTTGCTAATATGTACTAACACAAGGCAACTTAAACAAAAGTAGATGCCAAGTGTAAAAATTTTGTTGATATAAAATGTATACTACAAAGTAGCAGTAGTAAAATGAGATCTAGAATTTTGTCTTTCCATAGATTATCTTGCTAAACAGATTTAAAAAACAAAACAAAATCCCAAACGCCCCAAACATACCAAAAAAAGCTCTTATTTTGGCTATTCAGTTGTTAGCGTGATTTCCATGTAACCGTACATATGTTAATGTACACATTTACTGTGTGCATGTTTATGTGCATATATCTACACACACACACACACTTGCACACAGAAAGAACACAGCACATATTTTTACATATACATATATTGTCACATACAAACACACATGCTCCAGAGCTTTCCTTTTAGTGTTTTTCTTGAATCTTTACATGAATAATATCCAGCATCATGGACCTTGAACACTGATGACTCTGGTTAACGCTTTTATCCTTTGCTTGAAATTACAGGATCAGTCTAGCCAGAATTTATGAGAACCAGACCCCAGACCTCACATAGCTCACATATTAGACCATTAGGCATCTAACTACCTCTGAACAATTTCAATGCATTATCTTGCCTTCTCCCTGGGGCACAAACTTCACTCGTCCATACTTTTAATATATTTTGTCTGCATGAAGCAGATCGAGTTATTACATGCCAGCAGATCACGACTTACAGAAATCTCATTGCTCTACAGTGATGCAACTAATATCTTTCCCTTCTCCATTCTGAGATACTGCAGAAAAGAAATGGTCAATGGTGCAATTTTCAGTAAATTAATTGATAATGTATTCAATGCAGATCTGCTATTTATGCTTGCAGACCTGTTAATTAAATATTTCCACCTAGAAATATATTTGTGTGTGTATATATATGCTGATATACTACCATACATATTCACATAGGTAAATAGAAGAATTTTGCAAATTGTTTAAAACACTCACTGCTGCATTTCACATAGGTATAGTGTCCTTCTGCTGTGAGAGGTTTTATGCTTACTTTTCAAAGACAGTGTAAAATCAGGGTGTTGTTGCCAAACATACATTTGGATTATGACACTGGAGTGGTTTTGGGTTTTGATCGAAATATAACATAAAGTAACATTAGAAATCAATTGACCTGTGAACTCTCCTGAACCTTTTACCTGGGTTGCAAGGCCATTATGTTCTTTTGTTTTATTAGCTTTTTGTTGGAGCAAGGCTGAACAGGAAACAAGGGTGATCCTGTCTCCTCCCTAGAGGCTGTTCATCAGCTGGCTCAGTTTACAGCAATAAAAAAAATTGGAAACATATAACAAGTCAGAAACCTTATATATTTTTCTTTATGCATTATGATCATTATTATAATATTAATATTAATAGCAGAGGACAATCAGGGAATTGCACTCTTTTCAGAAATCCTCTTCTGCAAAATGATACGCATGACTTTTCCCTGCACTTACATACTTTCCTTTATAACCCACCTCTAGTTAACAAAGTGATTTCAGTTTGGATCTGTTAAATGAGTTTCTTTTATAGTTCATTCTCAATGGACTCATAACAATTCTGTATTTCAAATTTAAATTCATTCTTAAAAAAACAGAAGTGAAAACCTTGTTTCTCCTTTCAAAGTTTGAAGCCCTATTCTGCAGAGTGCTCAGTGCCTTGGCAGATATGCTTAACACCAGAGCAACTGCAAGAGAAAATAGGGATACTCGGCACCTCAGGGAAAGCGTTTCACACTATACAGAATTGGACACTTAATTCCTAACTAAAACAAACTCCATCAAAAGGTCATCAGTCCTGGAGACTAAAACAGTTTTGATGAAGTCCAGTCTCCCACTCTGTTGACAAGCGTCTCAATTATTTTCAACAGCTCTTGGTGTCTACATCAGAAGAATGCAGAGCAATCATCAGGCTGAGGTAACCACAGGTCTCTCTGTGAGAATCTGCAGAACATGCACATTGAGCAGCGCTTTAAGACAGCTATTTTTTTTCCACCTGAGGTAGGAATAACTAATGATGTAACCAAGTTATCAGCTACAAGTTTTGACATACCAGCAGTGCATGAACTAATGCCTTGTAACTGCAATGCAAGAAGAAATAGCCCCTCAGGATAAATTCTTTGGAAGTCTGTGTAAGCAAAGCAATGAAATATCTGGATGGAAAAATCTAGAACTTTTAAATAGGACTGGATGGGACTTAACCCTGATAAATTTTCCTTTGTGCTATATGACTGGAACAAAGTGAAGATTTTCTGTCACTGGCTGGTTCTATGAGTCTTTGCTGATTTGCCCTAGCATCTAGATTAACTTAAGATACAAGCTGTAGAGAAGAAAATACCATACTCTTCTTCTTTGCACTCCCTTGCTCTTGATGTCCAATAGCACGTACCAGTGCAATATACATACACAATATGTACACAATATGTACACATGTAGGACATCTCAGACTTCAACCTCCTCATCTTTTGACCAGATGATTTTTTTCATTGCCACTTGCCTCTTACTTGCCCACAGCTCCCTTGCCCAAAGCTGTACCTCTCTCTTTTCGGAATGCTGCCAGGCAGAGGTCTAGCAGTAAATACACCTTTCCAAAATCCAGCTGCATCCTTTCCTATCTTTCTCTCCTACTACACCCCAATACTTCTCTCTAACTCTCGCTAACTGCATAGATTTTGGGGTTACTGCTCCCCCAAATTTCCATTTTTTCCCCAATATCTCTTCTTTCACTGGAATGCCCACAATACCTGGGCTATTACTGGCAAGTGAGTCCAAATTATATGTTACTTTTGCATTTACGGCTTAGCTTGTGTTGCCTGTGATGGGAGGCAAACCTTCCCTTGGTCTCTTGATAGCAATATACAAACAATAAATAGAGGCAATGCACCTTTCTGAAGAAACTGCTGAGGTCTTCTAAGCCTACAGAATATGCAACAGCTAGGTGTCCTCTAAAAAGAGCTATGGGACTCCCTTTCTGAAAAGGAATTCATTGCTTTTGGCATATAGTTTAAAAAACAAAACAAAACCGACAAATTCCAAACCCCAGCTTTCTCCCAAAGTAAAACATAATGAATGAGAAAATAACAAATGAAATTAAGACACAAAAAAAAGTATTACTATTCACAGAATCATGGAATGATTGAGGTTGGAAAGGATGTGTGGAGGTCACCTGGCCCAACCCCTTTGCTCACTCAGGGTCGCCTAGAGCTGGTTGCCCAGAACCAGGTCCAGATGACTTTTGAATATCCTCAAGGATAGAGATTCCACAACCTCTGTGAGCAACCTGTCTCAGGTCTCAGTCACCCTCACAGAGTGTTTTCTGATGTTAAGATGGCACTTCCTGTGTTTCTGTTTGTGCCCATTGCCCCTGCACACCACTGAGAATAGCCTGACTCTGTCCTTTTGTGCACCTTCCTTCAGTATTCACATATATTGGTGAGATCCCCCCAAAACTTTTTCTTCTTTAAGATAAACACTCCCAGCTCTCTCAGCTTTCCTTTTTATGCCCAGCCCCTTAATCACCTTCATGGCCCTTATTAGACTTTCTCCAGTGTGTACTGGAAACATAGCTCAAAATGTAATCCAGGAAAAACAGCTCAAAATATGTTAGGTACTGTGATATTTTTACCATCTTTCATGCTTTCATATGAGAGAATGAGCCCTTACCATGTTGTCTCCAACGTAGAGGAGAGGTGTCTGTCTAAAGGAAGGTGTGGAAAGCTCAGTAAAGGATCTCTATTGACTAGACTCAGTATCCCACTCCAGCAAAAAACATTTGTAGAATTGCTCTTCACAGCTCTTTCTTGTACTTGATGTTGTGTAGGTACCAAATAATTTCCAGCACAGCTATACCATTAAGTGTATCTTTTCACAGGTATGCATTTTGTCCTTGTTAGCATTCATTTTAACTCTAGAAGACTCATTGGACACCACAAAAGAGGACATGAATGAAGGACATGAATGAAGGACGTAAAGACAGATTCAGAAAAAATGAGATGACTATACTAGCTGCTTGATAATTTATTTCTACTATTTTCAGTGCTATGTCCACTGCTTATGGCATGTGCTGAGAAGATGACAGAGGATAGTGATGGATAGCAGCATCCATGAGAGCTCCCAGAAACCTAACCTAGGAAGACTATTTCCCCTCTAGACCATAGCAAAAGAGACTATTACTCTGATTACAAGAAAATTAATGAAGTCTCAATGCCAACTCTCAGGACATGCTTCTTGCTGCAGAAGGTTGTCTGCAATCTATTTACTTGAGGTCAGGTTTAGTGCTGTTTGAATGCACAGGAATTAATCCTATACCTGTGGTCTTAATATTCTTCCCATCTATACAGTGGTTTTGTAGACCTTTCAACTTTCCAAGGCCTCAGTGCATGTGACCCTGCATGTCAGGTCACTGCAGAACAAGAAAAAGGGGAAGAGTTGTGTGGGAGGCACATATCCTCTCACATAATGGCAGAGAGTCCGTCTTCCAGATATGTCTCTGTCAGGACCCTTTTCATTGCTGGATTTACACTTCTAAAGAGCAGTCCCGTGCAGCAGTTTCTCTCCCACTCCATGATTTCGTGTGGCCCACACTACAGCTGACTGTCTATAGGTCTGTCTGGCATAAGGGATCATGAAGCAGAACAGAAATTTTGGGACCCAAAAGTAAAGCTGCAAGTGCATGACTTGTTTTCTGAAAATACATGGGACAGCGTGAAAGAAGTCAGACAAATGTCTCCTTCTCAGTGTTTAAGACTTGGCAGGTCTGCTAGCTGTAGATCTCAGCAGCCTATGTAGCAACCTCTCTTTGCCATCCAAGTTCAGTTGATTATTCACTGCGAGGCAGCCAAAAAAAAAAAAGAATGGCAATAGAGGGCAATGAAGTCATATTGCTCCCCCTCCAACAGATTTCAACTTGATCTCCCTCATCCGTATTTGGATTTCAATGGCACTCTCTACAAGTGTGTGGATTCTGATATACAACTGCAGACAGGATTTTCTCCATTTAAATTTGCTGTGTAAGAAAACAAAGGCAGCAGAAAGAGCTACTTTCATTCACCTAAATATAAACAGACAAATATAACAACAACTATAGAAAATATAAAAATAATAACATACATTTACCTTGGTGTTTTATTTATTCATATGAGGTACTTTTCTATACAGGTACTATCTTCAGCTTTCCCAGCCATTTCCAGACTGTGGCTTTGCAGGGAAGCTTGGAAGTTGTGATCTTTGTTAATATTAAAGCCTTTTTTGAGCTAATGGAATTGTTTAAATTACTTTTGCCTGTTGCTCTAACAGTTTTTATACAGTTAATGATACTTGCAGTTTATTTCAGAATTTCTAGCTTTCATAATAAGGAGTAAGTTTGTTCTGCATAGATTTTGCCTCAACTGACCACCTCCAGTACAAGCATAACCTAGTGTGGTATTTCTGTTACATATGGAGGTTGGCAAAACAAGAGTTCACATGGACTGCCCATAGTATTTTTCAGTTTCTGCTCAGAGTATTTCTTTCTTGACAGTGCAATGCACCTGTTTGGATAATCGACCCTTATAAGGTAATGGAGCCTGTGAATTTCCAGATGGTTGTGAAAAAGAAGGCCATATAGTCAGCCAACCTCTATACTGACAGTCTGATGAGACTTTCTATTGGCTTCTTATCCTGAAACATCAATTCACAATTCCTACCTGGTCTCTTATCATGTGATTTGTTTCCATCAGTCACTTGGTTTACACAACACCATTGGTGAATAATACCCAAAATCTTATCTCATTTACATTTGTTTATATTAAAAAATCGATACGCTGCCAGGATTCTCATTGACTGCATGAAAGTAGTAGGAGGGAATTTACTAATTCTGAACTTACTGATTCTTTTGAGAAGTGAATCTTTTTGAAGGTAGAGACAACATTTTGATGGATGGAGGTGCAAGAGAAAAATTAATTTGCCACAGAAGAATCTGCAGAAATGCTGGTGAATGAAAAAGTTCCACCTGAGCCTCCAACAGCTGCTGGACAGATAGTTGAGAGATTGCTGAGACCCACAAAACAAACAGAAGAGAGAGAAAATAAGAACAACTCTTTATTTTGGGGGAAGAAGGAGAATGAGAAAGGGAAGAGTAAATGTAGTTTGTTGTTCTGTTTCCTCAATTAATGACATGCCAGCCAGGAAAAAAATTATTAATATTTCTCTCTGTTTTCATGTGCTAGTGGAAAGTCAGCATGACATTTCCTCTCAGTATTGTCTAAAATCAAGCACCTGAACCCATCTTCAATCATGCACTGTTCTCTACCATTGTAATTCAAGGGTGCCAACAAAGATTCGTCATTACACTCGGTGCTGCACAAATCTGTGTGAAGACAAAAGCTTAAGAACAATATGTGTTATGATTTTTTTAGTTAGTAGGCACTCCGACATCTTATGGATTTATTGAAAGACATGGAGATTGAGCCTTAAGGAAATCAGGTGGGACATTTTGCAATTTGTTTTTTCAAACAGAATTTAAAAAATATTCTTCCCACTTTATCAGACCTAACAGTTGTTAAGGGCCAAAATTCTGTTATGATTACAACAATTCGCTATATAAAGTCTGCAAAACACTTAGAACACTATAAAGTGCAAATGTTAACCATAGTGTCTGCACCAAGTTCCCATTGTCTAAGTTTTCTCCTGCAACTTTAGCAAGGTGTTGTGTTTACCCTTATTTTCTGTGCTATGTTGTTTTGTAGTTTTTGTGCTTTGTTAAGAGAGTGGGAGGTATCATCACAGAAGTATCTGCATCTGGGTGGTGAGTGCTCTACTGTAAGAGCACATGCTGATGGTTCCTGCAGTTAGGGAAGCTAACAACATTTAAAATTTCATTGTTTTGTTTTTAATGTGTTTTGTTTGTTTGTTTGTTTGTTTGTTTGTCTTTTGGGTTTTTTTTGTTGTAGACCTAAAACCCAGCAGCAACCACATCACTGGACTGGAGAAATGCCATTTCTTTGCCCCAGGACAATACCCATTGTATATACTTAACATGATGCAGTCTTTAATTGTATGAATACATACAATTTTCTCTCCTTTCAGTGAAAGGATACAGGCTTCACTCACCACAAAGGCCATACATAGACAGTGGAACTGAGAATGAAGAAAGTATCTGGCATTCTCCAACTTCAGTCCTTCACTTAGCAACCTTCCAAGTGTCCTTTGAGCCTACCTATTATCTGTATATGAGGTCATAACACTACATCAGGCAAATCTGAAGCTGTATTTGGTTTCTGAATATACAAAAGTAATATACATCATTCATGACGGAATTCTGCTGTTGTTTCTCAGTGATCTCAGAGAACCCCACTTGCAATACTTCTGTCACAAAAGATTGCATTTTAAACTTCATAGTGCTGTCATAGCCCAAACTTCCTAAATACTCAGTCTTAATAGTTCCCTAATTTTAACCACTGCCTTCAGGGATCCATTATCTGAAATATCTGCTGGCCTAACAAAAACAGTAAAAAAAACCAATCTGAGCTATCTCACCACCGCATGCAGTATGCTACTGAGGTATAAATATTTGTTATTTGATATTTGTTATCTTTTTTGATGGCTTTTGAAGACAAGACACCTAAACAACTCCTATCTCAAGCCTTACATCTCTAATACCTATTACACTGATCACTCAACAGCTTTCCATCCCTCCCTTCATCCAGAAGAACATTTATCTTTATTTCTCACCAAAAAAATCCTCCCCTTAAAATAGAAGTCTGTCTGTTAAATTTATGTATAATAAAAATAGCCTTTGTAGGAATCTAACATACTACATGTTGATATAGTGCTGATCCAGACAGTCATTAAAAAGAGCTTCCCTATCCACTTCCCATGGAAGTATTTGAAGATGGGACCATCTTATAAATTTATCAAAAGTCTTCTAAAGCCATGCTACATGACATGTGCATGTCTTTATCTTCTTGTATTTCTGCTCTGACACTGACTTGAATTTGAATCAAATCAGTGAATCACTCAGTGACTGCACTGAGTGACCTATGTGAAAATAATTTCAAATCTACTCTCATGGTCAGGTTTAGAGCCAACCAAAATGTCAATGGATGACTCTTCAACTGTGTTCACCACTTTCACTGAGCTCTTTAAGATCCTGGGCTCTGCACACAAATGTTTGCCTTGCATACCCTACCCACAATCCTGCTGACACATTTGCTGTTTGTCTCAGCTGAAAGCACTGAAGAACATTTCAGCTGAGGGACTTGCAAGACAGGTTTGATGCTAGACCCTGTGGAAAGGCTTGGTTCCATCTTTCCTTTGAATTATTCTGTTGGTGTTTAAGCAAGAGAGATGGCAGTCTTTAGGTATCTCTGACATCTTCAAGGGCAATTTAATTAAAATATTTATCTGTCAAACCAAAAAAACTTGCCAAAATCCAAGCCTACCCCCTCCATACTGAAAGCTTGTGACTGTCTTTATTGGCTTTACTTCTCAAAGTTGACTCTCCATTAGCTTTTTTTTTGAGGCTTGAGTCAAGTCCTAAGCACATAAATCATGTAAAAGACCACACAATATATTTTATTTGTATGAGACACACATGAATGGTCACATCAGAAAACTCCTTGTTCCCCTTAATGAATTACATGTGTCTATCTATCTATCTATCTATCTATCTATCTATCTATCTATATCTACCAGGTCAAGCCTAGTCTGTGACTCAGCAGACACACCAATTCTGAAATCCCTGCCAATTGTATACGTAGTTTCCATAGGTCTGACTTTGTTCCTTCAAATTAGGAAGTGAGTAGAAACTCCAGAAGGGCTAAACAACTTTTAAACTGTTCTGAAGAATGTAACCAAAGCAGTTCTGGTGAAAGCAAATGATCTGACACTAAATTCGGTGTAAGTGCTGCCCTGCCCTTCTTGTTTTTTTCCCCTGCAGCTCAGACACTAACCTTAGTCCTTTTGGTCTACAACATTATAATAGCTGCACAGATACTCTGGTTTGTTGTCTTCTGATGCAGGCTAAAAAAAGAAATTTAATGTTTCAGTATAGGAAAACCCCTCCACCAATGATGCATATAAAATGCTGTTATGTCGATTGAGCAGCTGGGTTCTTTGATATGTATCCCAAATGTTTAATGAGTATGGCAACACTTTACATTACATTGTCTCTGAAGATCTTGGATCAGTTCCACCTGGTCATATCCTTAGCCTGGAGACCTCAGCCTTGAAGTACCTCTCATTACACAATGAACGTTAATGATTTTACCACCTAACATTTTTTCTTCATATAATTTAAGCAAGGTGCAGAGGCAAACTGCTAACATCTGTTATCAATACACTGTATTTAGTGACTTGAATTTATCAGATATATAGCTTCTCTAACATTACACATGGAGATATTCCTAGTAGCATAGAGTTAACAGCAGTCATTTAAGCTACATACACAGACAAATACATCTAACTATCATCTGTACAGATGTGAATTAGTTTCAGAATAATCTATAGAAAGAACACTAAAAAGGAACAATAGCTTCAATAT
>NW_016690318.1:1495350-1502150 GCF_001604755.1 Lepidothrix coronata
ACATGGGTAAACAAAGAGGAGGCTTCTCTACTCTAAACTTTCACAGAGCAAATCAATCTGAATTCATATCCCAAGCTGGTCAAGGACAATGATGTAGGACAGTGGTGCCTAAACAATGGGTCATGACTCCAATACAGGCCATGGCATTTATGAATAGGACACTAACTTAGCTGAAGTCCAGTACCAGAAATGGTGTTTGCAACTGGAAGAAAGGTCAGGAGACCGAAAGTCCAAATGGTATTGAAGTCATCTATAATAGTGAAATCATACTCTTGCTGGACCTCCCCTTTCTGATGTTCGTTCAACGGTTAAAAATCTAGATGGGTTACCATCAATAAACAGGACAGAAAGGCATTCCTAAGTATAGGGATGGTCGCTGGCCTTGGCATATTAATATTAAACTTTGTTTTTAGAAACACAACCAAAAGCAAGAGAAAAAATATTTATCATCTTTAAACTCTTTTGTGTACCATTCCTTTCCACCAGGAAGTTTATTCACATATCTACTTATTTATATAATAAGCCACAAAAAAAAATTTTCTGGTAATATTTTAAGTGCTTCAGAAAGTCGGGTGGGATCTCTAGATAAAGATTTTCACTTATGCTAACACACTGTCAAAAGTAAGTTTAAATATTTCCTGAAGTTTCCAGCTGTTAAAAGACAAAGCTTGCAATTTTCTGGAAAATTATAAAAACTACTTTAATTTATTTGGTACAGACATTACAGGCACTGTAAAAAAACCCAACCCAACCCAAATCAAAAAACAAAACAAAAAACCCCCACCAAAATAAAATCAACCCTGAAGTTTTGCGTAATTAACATGAAAAACTGCAAAATAGCATGATAAGAATAAACATCTGGAAAGGTATTATGCTCTCTCTTCTTTTAGATTACACGGATTAGTTTTGCTTCATTTCTGGATGTTGGCTATAAGCCCAAAAAAAAAAAAAAAAAGCCCTGAATTGTTCTGCATGGTTGGTCTCTGGAGATGTCACCTAAGCATCAATAAGTGTCAGAGGAGATCAAAGGATTTCCATTTCAGAAAAATTAGCTCAAAAAAATTTTTCTCAGTGCATAAGCATGGTGAAGACAAGGTGACTTTTTTCATTTTTTGATTCCAGGAACTTGTCAGGTGCTACAACAGTCTCAAGCTAAACAGCAAAAACTGGAGGATTCTCAGAGCTTCTGTAAATCTGAGAGTCTGATAACAGACTCTCAAGAAGTTCATCTAGAAATCAATGAAACACGTATGTGCTCTGGATATAGCCCATGTGTGCATGCCTAATTTCGGGGTCTTTACTAATCTTAGTGTTATTTGTTCATCACACAGTGACCATTCCATTGTGCCAACAGAGGACCCACTTTCTTTTGAGGTTGAGTTTGTAACAGATTCTAAAGGTGCATAAAACAATTTTGTGGGGGCATCTGAGAATATACACATAGGGACTAAGGGAAACAGTATTGCTATCTAGCCACTGCAGGCACCGGCTCCTTCAGAGCTAAATTCAGTAACGATGGAAATCAACATTTTAAAGATGCCTTTTGTGGCATTTAGAAAAGGCAGGTCATTAATATTTGAGCAGAAACAGGGGCCTAGACCTAACATGCCAGAATAAAAAGTCATTGGTCTTAAGTCTACACATTAGGGATGCCATAAACACTTGGTAAGCACATACTGGCGAAAGATGGAATTCAATGAAGATACGTCATTTTCACCACTGAAGACTTGCCTCTCTCATCTTCCTGTGGACAGCGCACAGGGGCGGAGAACATGGATGCTTTGCTGGACTGGGAGGTGGCACTGGAAAAGGCTGCTCAACAGCAGAACTCATGTTTGCAGGGAGAGGAAAAACCTTTAGCTAACACAACACAAGGTGGTGGCAGTGTAGGTGAGGTGAAAAAAGCCCCATTCCTTTGAAAAAAAAAAGAGGGTGGGTCTCTGGAATGCTTCTGGACTGCATGAGATACTTCTACATTGAAAAATGCAATCAGGTATGGCAAAACGTATGCCAACTTAATTTTTAATCTTTCCTAGATGTCTGTCCCCTTATCTATGGTGTCAAGATTCATAAATGATATAGACAGAAAAATATTTCATTTATCTGCACTTATTTATTAACACTAGGATTTTACCTTAGGCTATTGGATTTAAACCTGTTTTTAATTTTATTCAACACAGATTCATATGACCACTACAGTGTGCTCTGCTCATTGATGTAGTCTTGGGGCACCTACATGATTAACTCTCCCTCGCTGCATATCAGTGGCATGGTAAGTTTTTCCTAACAACCTATGTGGATGCACATAATTTCACCACAATATATGAAGCATGCCCAATAAAAGGAACACTGATGGGTACTTTGGTTCTACACTGCATCAAGACTTCAATACAGGCTGTACCAAGGAGAAAGAGAACTTGACCATTAAAGCAACTATATCCTCCAAGCTTTTCCCAACAGGCTATATCCATAGTTAAACCAGAGAAAACAAAATAAATTAAATCTGAAAGTTGATGTATGGGATCAAGAGTGAAAGAAAATAAGATGTTTGACATATTAAGTATTTAAATATACTCACCATATCAGCCACGTCACACTGCAGCTGTTAGTATGACTGAAAGCGAGGATGCCCAACTTTTAAAAAGAAACCCACAAAAACTTACAAAGATCACCACATCTCCCTGAGACTGCTATGAAGCCCAGATTTCCGGGTTTGAGGTGACACTGATACATTCTTGTGGGTATAGTTACACAGAATAGTTACATGAAATAAATCTCAAATCAAAATGCCACTTTCTTTTCATTGTTCTGCCTACCCTCAGTCCCAGGAGCATTGACCACTGCTGAAAACAGCCTCCAGACCCAATATCCTGCAATTCCACTATCTTATAATTCCTATACCCCACCAGTTGCAAAAATTAATCTTTTAGGTTTAAAATGAGATAGATGTGGATGAGGCAGCTCCAGTGTCTCTATTCCAGGCATGCCAACGTGCTATAATCCAGACAAAACAAAGCTTACTTTACTCTTTTGCTCTTTAAAGGAAGCACAAAAAGCTTTGGCACTTTGACAAATGATGAATCCTGTTGCAGCAGTTCTTAAAAGCCAGGTCAACAAAATCTGACATCTTAACATCTTAACTTAAACTGCTGATGAAGATGAGTGAGCTCAAAGTGAGAAATTAGGTGGGCCAAGGCTTTGTAACTGCTTTCTGACAACTCTTTTGTGGGCACATAATTTAAAACATTCCAACAATTCACTTTTCTGTAAAAGACCACAATAAACACATGGAAATTTAAATCAGCACATGCAAGACAGAAATATTGAAAGAAAGACACTCCTACAGACCAAGTCCTTCATATTAAAATGTCCTGATTCAATAAAGCAAAAAAGAGTACAACCTAGCAATCAGGTTTTCATTGTTACATCTCTCCATCATTGATCAATACATTACTTTCTATGTTCTTTGAAAATGTAATGTATTGTTAAAGAATTTTCCAAAATTTAAATGGTAAATTAACATCTTTTAGGCATTTGATAAAATAAAAAAGGTAAAAATTAGTTATTTGCTACGTATTATTGCAAACATTGATCTTAGTATACACTTCAGTGACTCATGAACCCCATAACACATAATAGAATAAACCTAACCAGTCCATTCACACAATTCTGCTGTTATCATCTAAAAGTTATGTTATAATCCCCCCTTCACTAACTTTCCATTTAATCTGATTTCGCAATGGTGTAAATTACATCCATATCAGAGTCAGTGTACAATTTTTATTTACTAGCTATAAAGTTGTTTTCCAGTAATGTGCACTACTACCTAAAAGTGGTAACTAAATTATACCCATAACTTCAACGCCTTCACTGAGCATACAGTAGCCAATCCCATTAAAAATATGCTGTGACTAGGCTTTGTCTTAACTTTACCTAAATGATTCAAATTCTTTATCAACAGCCTCTATCAGAGGAGACAGTGTGGTGGACACCATAGATGCACCCAGTGATTTGCACAGGCAGTGCAATGACATAAGCAAAAGACATTTTTCTCTGTGATTTGTGCATGCAATATGGATCTCTTTCATATGTAAGTGACATTGTGCAAAAAATGAGCTTGTGCATTCACATATAGAACACTGCTGCTCCTCTTCACTACTAAAATGACCTGACAGGACCAAAACCAGACAGACTTACTCAACTGGAGAGCCAGCAATGCTATATCTACAGCATAGTACCCAATGCAGTAGAATGTCAAAGAAAAAAAAGGTCTGATCAGACTGTTGTTGCTTTCTGACATCACCAGCTACCTCCTACCTACACCAAAGCTGGTGTAGAAATAGCATCTGTGTCAAGGTGCCATAAACAGACGTTTTGGGGTCACTCTGCTGTGTCTTAGTGACAAATGAGAATCAAAGTCCTTTAGGTAAAGTGCCTTTATGTGTTAAGGAGACCACTCACAAACTGTAGCTAGTGTGTCCCTACATAAACTTTGAGGAGCCACCCTTAGAGGAGGAAAGTTAAGTACCATTTTGAAACTACTGCATGTACTGTTCATATTACATTCCTGTTACGGTGGAGGAAAGAGTTGCAGCTAACATAGCTAAAGGGGAGTAATGATTACACAAAAACTACTTTTCTGGTCTCACTGTAGTATCAGACTATAGCTACTCCCTGCACTGATTAATTTGGCACCTGAAGGGTCAAGACCTATTCACCTTGCCTATGTGAGTAACCAGAGTAACCCCCTTCAGGGGGTGTAGATAAATGAATTAAGTAGAACTTAGTCTTCAAGCAGAATATAAAAGCACGTTTAAACAGTTCAGTATCAGAGGCAGTGTAGCTTCCTAACAAACAGTAAAGTTTCCTCTTCCACTGTCAGGTGTATAGATGGGCATGACGGACATTGCTTTTCCAGACCCTACAGCATGTTTCTGTTAGGAGGAACCACACTGACTTAAAATACATTGGGATAGTCAGCAAACTACATATAAAGTATGCGTGTATGAAGTACGTATAAACTACAGATAAAGTAATACATCCAGTCTCAGCCCCTGATACTGTACAAGTAGTTACAATGTCTCAAAAAACATTATGTTGAATGCAGGGGGAGGGAGTAGGGGTGGTGGAGAATAAAAGTAGTGCTTTTCAAGAATGAGTGGTTGGCCTGCAAATTTGTCATGAAAAAAAAAAAGAAAAAAATTGAAGAGATTCAGAAGTATCATAACAGATTAGAAAAGGGGTTTCTGGCCAAAACTTTGCTTCTAAAAACTCAAGAGCCTTGAAGTTTTGATTATTGTTAACTAAATACACATATACATGAATTAGTGGCAGTAGTAGTTATGCTAGTGAGAATAAAATATCGTGTATTAGACAGCATTAGTCTCTGAACCTTCCTAACACCAAAAGAATACGCATATATCACAGGGCCACTGAGATAAAGTAACACTCAGCCCTAGAGGGCACAGATTTCGTCTTTATGTAAATCAGTGCCTGTCACTGCATGCATGATTCACTGCTCAGAGTGTACTCTTCTGTGACGAATGAGTCCCGCTTAATTTGGCAGTGATTATGCGGGTTGCTGGCCCTCTAAACCCCTTTGAACTTGTAATTGCTGCTGGTTTAAATAATGAACATTAAGGGGAGGTGGATTCATAAAACTGTGGATAATTACAAATTTTTTTTCCTTTGTTTTTTTTTTTTTAAATGGAAATAAAAGGCTTCTGAAACCACTGATAACTGTATCATACCAAGCTGTTACCGAAATAAAACTACAGTCTTGTTCAGTCTTGAGGAAGAAAAGGGAATGGAAAGGAGAAGAGGAAAAAAGAGAGGGAGAGGGAGAGCAGAATGGCTTGGATGCCAGTAGAAAAGGAGGAGCAATGGCATTCATGAATATTCATAGCTAGTCACATCTGTAGCAGGCTTGCTTTCCACCTTTTTTTCTTTCCAGTTCAACATGGACAAGAAATATTAACAAAAGAAGATGATTGTGCAGTTCTATCAGGCTCCAGGTTTAATCTTTACAGAGCATATGGGTGAACTTTTTTTCCTAATTTTCAAAGACTCACAGTTTTTAAAAATTGTGTATATCTTTAACCAAAGGAAGTGTTCCCTCTCCCTCCCCCCGCCCATGCTGCTTTTTAAAAATTATGTTCCTGTAATTACGAATGTGAGGGAGTCAGTTGCTAAGGAAGCATGATGTGTAACATGCAGCAAATTTGTTCCTCCTCCCCTTTATGAGCACTTTACTAAATCCTCCAATATTCTTTGATCCAGTAAAATTTTGATTCGCGTGTGTAATGTATTGAAACAACGATGACAACAAAAATTGTTACTGTGGAGGGGACAGAAACCAAAGTCAGCCAAGTCAGGCAGCTACTACCCAGAAACAACAAAGAATGAATGATAAATTTAGCAGCCTCATGTACAATTTTCAAACAACACAGCAGAGATTTATAGCTTTGCTGCTCCCATGGTAAACGAAGCAGCACACAGAAAGCGTGTCTGTTTTTGATTTTGCTGTGTTTTCCCCCTTTTTTGTTCTTTGCCTATTTGCAGCTGTATTTTTTTTAACTCTACATTTTCTTTATCCTGGTGTGAGATGAATATCAAAGGCCTAGTGCTGTTGGTAAGCCTCCAGCGTACAACGGCAGCTCAATGGGATGTTATTAGAACCTGCGTCACAACATGGCAGACTGTGATTAATAGCAACTGTATCAACGGTAGCAACTTCTCAACAACGCCCTCCAGCAGCTCTGAAGGGGTCGTGTGAAGAAGAAGGGAGGGAAAAAAGGGGG
>NW_016690318.1:1506345-1531345 GCF_001604755.1 Lepidothrix coronata
CAGCACTTTGAGCTAGCATGTACTCAGTCAATATTTTCTTGTGGTCATTCTGCCTCTCTGAGGGCCCAAGCTTCATTTTGAATCCTGAAATCAAATTGCTATAAATGTCTGTAAGTGAAAAACAGGTGAAAAAGCCATGTTTTTCACCTGATTTAGCATTTAAACTTCTTTAGATTAAATTTGCATTGGATCTATGACCTTAAAAATCAACATGGATTTTGAATGCTCAAACAACTTCTGGTGTTTTGTGTTGATATTTCATCGAGATGTTGGAGCAGATGTCAGAAATACTGTGGAACACTAAGCTAGGTAAGGGTTGATTTCAGACCTATACCTTACCCAGATACTGATGAAACTTCACATGCTGTAAATGGAGAGCAGTGTATGTATCATGACAGTCTCTGCCTCTGAATATCTGATAGGCAGATATTTTTAACATAAGGTCCTCAATACAAACTCTCTTCCTTTTCCAGTTTGACAGAGCCCAAGCCTGGCTGACCTTCAGCATCCAATCCCAATGCCTGAAGGGACAGTAATTAAATATTTTTCTTAAGCTTAACTCTTCAATTTGTGTCTCAAGCCCATTTCTAGTTTGAATTTGTGAGTTAATTTTGTAATAATTTTACCACTGACAGATAAATGAAATGTCATTATGAACGTTGAAACAAATATAACAAAAATTTAAACCTGAAGGAAGCCAAATTTGGGAAGGTTTCCTTCTGAAAACAGCTCTAATTTCAAGATACTTTTCAGTTTTAATCATTAATAAGAAAACATGGAAATAGGAGAAAAGCTTCAGGCAACACTTTAGTGTAAGCCCAGGAATGCAAGATGTTTCTCAGCAGTATACCTTCAAATGTTTTTTGAGTCTAGTTTTAAAAGTGCTAAGCAAAGGTACTTCCACAAATTGTTCTACAGTCTCAATGACTGGGGCTTGGCTGTTGAATTCTATTATTCCTGCAAGATGTTTTGTTCTTCTTCAGTAATTTCCCCTCTTATCTCTTTGTAGCCTGTGCTTATTCACCACTTCAGTATATGCATTGTCTGTCTAGGGCTAGATCTTGTATTTTTTGGATGGATGGAGAGAGCACTGGAAATAACAATGCAGCTCTTATTTCTCTCATCTGCTTTCAGCCTCTGTTACCCTTTTTTGGGAATAAGGGCCCTGATAGTCCAGGCTCTCCAAACATCCTTCTGTATCTTTCTCAGACTCTCACCAGGCTGGCCTCAGGCTAGTTTCATAATCATCAAGAAAAAAAAAAACAAACAGTCCTGATGTTCAGCATGAGATCATAACACGGTGATCTCACTCTGAACATTACCTTTCACTACAGCAGCTCTATTGACTTCTTTGCTTAGAACAGTTTGAATTTCCCACCAGCTCCATTGTGTGATATTTGGCCTCTTTTAGGTGAGATACTTTTTTACAGAGTGAACCTACAGGGCACTGAGTAGAAAGCTCATGAGTCCTCAGGCCTTGTTTGAAAGAGTTTTCGGTCTCAGCAAGAAGTTTGCTGCAGTGCTTGTTCGGGAGGCAGTAGAGCATATTAGAGCGCTACTGAGTTGGAGAGTATTGTATCTTTTCAGCTGGGGCTTTGAACAGGATTCAGACACCAGGAGCTAAACTCTTGATATTTTCACAGTTCTACAGTTATGCTTATTTGTATCTATTCTGGCAAAACACCAGAGTCTTGTTCATTTGTAGACATTTTATTCTCCTGCTGCATAAATAGGTTTGAACTGGTTCATAATGGGATTTAACTCCTTTGCAAACATTATTGCTCTCTAAATGGACAGTTTTCGGGGAAAAAAAGGGAGAGAAAGTGGCAAGAGCCTCTTTTCTCTGAAAGTTGTTTGCATCCAAGAGCATCATGGGATAGAAGTTCATAAGAGTCAGGACAGCTAAGATTAATTATAGCAGTAAATTGTCTGCACATGCTTAGGTTAGATATGCACTAAATATTGGGATTTTTTTGTTCTGAGAAGTGTTTGCTTGAGAGTTCATGGCCACCGTACAACACATGCATAAAAAGTAGGCTATTTAAAATCGAGATGTAAGTGGGCATATTATGTGGAAAAACGTGGACTTCTTAGGATTGCCATAAAATTCTGCAGCTCAACCCACCATTCACAGAGAAGTCCATACCAACTCAGGAAGCACCTCTCTTTCCTGAGAGATACTAGTTCATGCAGTAAAGTGTTCATGTGTAACTGGTAGAAATCAAATTGAAAACAGACAAAACCAAGTAAGACAACTCTTGGATTACTCCACCAAGAGAGCAAAGGAGGGCAAAAGGGAGACTTTAAATTAAATATTGATTAAATAAATTAAATTATTTTCCCTTTTTCTGTTGTTGACAACAATTAACCTGTTTTTTGCATGTGTTTCCACTTAATTTCCTACTTTATATCTGAAAGAGAACGTCAGAATATCCCTTTGTAGTTGAAACTAAGGCACTCTTTAAACATTTAGATTTTGAAGTGATACCTCAAATTAACCAATTTTCCTTGCAATTTACATATGCCACCATTCCTATGCACTACTCCTTTGCTGACTCCCGCAAATACACACATCACTTTTCTGACCACATAACACTCCTTATTCCTGTTGTTATCACACATATCACGAACTTTCTCACTATTCACATTCTCTATCCCCGAATAATCCTCTTATGGACTATCAAAACAGCTGTCAGCTACCTGCATATGCTCCTCAGTAGGCAGGGACCTTCCCAATGTGCATCAGGGACTTTGCAACTGTCTTTCTGTCCCTTACTCTTCACTATAGGTCAACCTCCTGCTTCCTGTTTCTTCATTCAAGCACAAGTGGGATGAACAACTGGGAAGCACCTGGCTGAATCAAAAAAGGCAGCAGAAGGATCAGGACTGGCTGAAAAGCTGCCAAAGTCCAATTTCACACGAGGATACTCCCCGGACTGTTGAAGAGGGGAATATCCACTTGAAGCACAAAGATGCATTTCTTAATAATGTTATACTCCCTTTATTCTCATTATTGCCCCTGGGCCAGTGGTTGATGCTCAAGGTTCTTTATCTTGCTGCTTTCTGGGAAAGATATTTGATACATGATACATGCAGCAATCACCACTTAGGTCACCAGCAAGGAAAGGACCTGAGAAACCAAACTAACCCAAGCACAAGCCACTTGAGCTAAAGTAGCTTGCAGAAATCATATGCTATCATCTTTACTGTAGACCAACAAGAACACTCTTATTTTTATATTAAATGCTCCCTCATAAAGAGAAAATTTTCCTGAACTTTCAAAGTCTACAGAAGCTCAGGTATTTATACAAGCATTGCATGACTGTCATGCTCATTCAGCAGCTGGATAAAACCACAACAGAAGAGTAATTCTCTGTAATTCAGCTCATGCAAATTATAAGACATAGGTCTCATGCAGTGCTTTTCATCTGTAAATATCAAAAGTACTCCAAAAAGCAGCCACAAGCATTATGCCATACTGTTTAAACAAGGAAACTAAGGCACAGTGTCTTGTCATGGTCACAGCTAGAAACAGAGCTAAGAATTCCCCATGCCTGCCAGAGCTCCCTTGTGCTAAAGCATCCTGGGCACAGTAGTGAAGGTTCGGTCACAAGAGGACGTGACAAACAGCTGAGCGCTCGAGAAATTTGTCTTTCTATCATAAAATAGGGGATCACTGAAAGAGTTGTTAAGCATAATTTGTGGACAAAGTGGCTATAGCATTTAACACTTGCTAAGTTGTAAAAATTGTGTTTGTCTACCTGTCTGTCCCTCCTATGATTTCACTACATCTTTTCTGGCTTTTTGAAGGGATCAGAGTTCCACTGGAATTAATGGAAGGAGGACTGAGAGACAACAAGCTTCAAAGTAGTCTAGACTAGGCCATGATTTTATAAAAATCTACTCCTTTCATATAGATAGTATACATTAAGAAAGTGAACAGGAGTTTTCCTATTGCTATGTGATTTAGTTAGATAGTATTTCCACAGTATATCCACTTCAGAATATCAAGCTGCCACTTTGAAATGACCAAATAGGAGTTTAATCCTGATGACAGCCAAATTTCTATAGCATTAAACAAATTGATAAATGCAGATTTTTTTCAAACACTGAAATATTTGCTGCTGTTTACCGGGCTACTCAGATTTATTGTCCTGAGATTGCAAGCGTATGTCATAAGATGTTAAACATTTTATGGACATAAGTAGTTGACTGCTACAAATAAAATACATGTTTTGAACTGCCATCATAAAAAGGTGAAACCAAGATTTTAAAAAATCTTTATGGCATTATACAGTAAGTTGACAACCTATCATCCAGTATTAGACAAAACAACGGAAATAGGTTTTGGCAGATTTGGGGCTAGCAGTTAAAAATAAAAAATAACAAATGTAAACACATGAAAACTGTATTGCCATTATGCTTAAAGACAATAATAAATCTTTAAAGATGCCAGTGATTGCTTTAGATACTACAAATGACTGCTGCCAATCAACTCTAAAATATGTAATGCATGGTATTCTAAGTATCATAACTCAAGGCAAACTCCACAACACCACAAGTAATATTTTCCACCATAAACTACTCTATTCATTAGGCAGCAATAAGAATTGACATCTCTATTTCTTTGCAGTTGTGGAACTGTTGGCAGGAACACTCTCCTTTTTTTTCTGAATAACTCTAATTTTACCAAAAACTTCCTTGAAACCAATTATCCTGCTCGTGGATCTTGAAAGGAAGGTCTTAAACATATCCTTAGGCAAAACTGAGAGGCGGTATCACTTTGCACCAACAACAGCAATTGTTTTTTCCCTAAAATTGTATTTTATATCTACATATATGTGCATACTACAGAGAGAGGAAGAAACTATGAGTTTTCTGATGACAACATGTTTAGGTAGTGGAACTTAAAGACACTCCAAAGAATGCTCCCCTCTTTTTGACTGTGATCTTGATCTTCAAAGGCTGTAGTTCACAACATTTGTTAGTGCAATGTTTTTATAGTGTTTAAGCACTATTTATATTTACATCTTTCACTTACTTCCTATACTGATTCTGCAAAGCTTTGTAATATGACAATAACAACCAGAAAAAAATAGTGGCTGATCCTATCTTTTGCTAGGCCACATTCAGCTTGCTCAGTCGAGGCTTTTTAATCAAGCCTCAGCTAAAATCATGCACATGTTTTTCATTACACTCTCTTCTCAGGAATTCCCTGTTTGAAAATTGCAGGTAAAATGTTAAATTGAGGAGTAACATCCAGCCACAGTATCTGATGGTTTGGCAGCAGCTGACCTGTCACATGAATGAAATTCACCTTGCTGCAGTCCTGACACATTGTGTGGCCTGTTGATGAGGAGGAGGCAAAAACAGGCAGGGTAGTATAAAGACAAAAAACAAGGAGAGAAAAAGATAAAACATAACTAGTTAATATCAGACAGGGTAGTGTGAAAAACTGTGATAGTAGGCCTAGAAGAGGACCCATTTGGTAGACTCAAGGGCTTAAATTGTCCTAGTGGCACCATGAAAAGATTTTGCTGCAGCCTCTCAACCTGCCAGGAATGTGGGGAGGGAAAGGAGATGGAGGGGATGGGAGAGCCAGAGGAGAAGTGTGTTGTGATTCATTTACTTGTCCCTTACAGGATTCACAATTCGGGGATTCTTGCAGTGGGGGGGGGAAGAGGGTGTCTGTGTATGTGTGTGAATTTCACCCTATATATAACTTGGAATCTTATTAGATAACAACTCTGTGACACTGCAAATCCAGTATTTCTCAGCATACTATTTTTGAAGCTGAAACACACCATATTTTGATCTCCAAAGAAGTACAATAAAGACCCCCCCTTCCAAATAAAAAGAGAAGTAAAAAAAAAAAACCAACTGAATGCACCTGTAATAATTTCCAAGCAGGCTTCCTGTGATTGTAACCGATTATTTAAATTTTGGACTGTCTCTTTAATTTGAGGAGCAGGGAGAGAGGCGACAGATGGCAGACAGAATTGACTTATGTCCTCTATTCTTCTAAAGAAGAAGGGGGAGTGCAGAAAGTTTGATCGAGGCAAAAGCTACAGTACATAGGCCTGGCTATAACTATCTAATAGGTCTTTTGACGGATCGGTTCAGAATATTTAGCGTTTTTTTCTCCCCCAGACAGTCTTTGTAACAAACTCACAGTCCTGGAGGTTGCCATGGGTGACGAGAGCGCTGACATCCAGTCCCAACTACAAATAAGCACATGACAAACGGGCCCAGAGCCCTTGGACAGCCCTGAACCTTGGTGACCCCTAAAAAACCCAACCTCCCCATACTCATGCCCCCCAAAAAAGCATTACTGAGTATATTTTTTAAAACTGAAAGCTTGCACTTAATTGGAAACACTGCCGTGTAACCAAAATGCTTAGGACAGCATGTACAAGTAAAAATAAATCATGCAGCATTGTTATTTAATGCGCTGTGACATCATTTCCTGAAATTAAACAGAGATGACACAGATTCAGACAGTCCCTACTAAGGTTCAGTTCAAACAATTCACAGATGTTTTCCTCCAGCCAGCAGAAAACAATGTGGGGCTTAAAGCACTCCTCTCCCTCTCCCACTTTGCATCTCCCACTCCTTCTCCTCAGCCTTTTCGCTGGTGTGAGGAGGTATGGCAGTTTTATAATACATGCTCCCGCAAAAATATTCTTTTTTTAATTTAATTACTCAGGCTGTTGTACTAAATAGATGGATCATTGTGTCACAAAAGCATCAATTTTTCAGAAGAAATAACAGATGTCTATGTAACAATGATTAGATTAACCACTCCCAGACAAAGCTAGCTTTTGAGGCCCACACACCCCATGACCCCGGGTTCCCTCTTCTGTAGGGGGTGGATGTAGAAATGTCAGATCTAATCTCAGATTCCATTTTTAAAACAAACAAAGCCCCACCCCCACCCCATTTCAGCTCTTTTAAGATTGTGGTGTTTAAAAGGTATGTGAATGCTCAGTCTCTTACTAAATCTTCAGGACAGATTTCATGGCAGAGGACTACGAGCGCTCAGAGGATGAAATCTTTCAGCCTGGGATCAGAAGTGCCATTTAGAGAAAGATTTCCAGTTTTACTCTGCCCTCGCTGGTGACATCGTAGTGCAGGCAGGCAGGACAGGAGGAGGATACTGGTGACGTTAGGCAGGGCTGTGCTACCACCAGCAGTAACAACAAATGCTAACGGCCGCCACCAGCTCTTCTGGTGAGAGACCAGAGCAACTGTAGGGTACAAAGAGGCACAGCTCTACCACCTTGAGGACCACAGGATCGCAGGTCATTGGAGTTAAACATTCAGGTACTGATTTTTCTTTAGCACTAGGGTGAAACCATTTAACCTTTCCTCACAAAGTTTACCCAGCTGAAAAATGTGCGCAATATTATTTTGTAGGACATGCTTCCAACAGGGTGGTGTTTGTGCAGAGAGGTCTGTTCTACAGGAGCAGGCAACTAGCTGAAAACTCAGCACATAGCCAGCCTTGCCTAAAAGCAGACGTGGAATAAAACTGTAACTTAGGCTCCTCCAGCTCTCTGACTGTGTGGTGCACTGAGGTGGAAATGGCAGTCATGCGAACACACACGTAGGTGGTTTTGCAGGAGAATCAGAGGACATCATCCATCTCCTCTCTGTACCCTCAGAGGGTATAACATGTCACAATGCAGTCCAACACATGCAGTAAAATTCACCAGAATGACTTCACATTCCTGTATTTTTATGGAGTATCCCATCCCATTTTAATGGGACAGAGGTCTGTTGCATTTCTGGGCTTGGTTGTGGTTTTTTAAAGTACAGCAAAAACAGCAGTGTGAAGAATCCTTCTCCCAGATCACATCTCTGAGAAAAGCTGTTCTTCTACAGTTTGATATGAAAGTAAGCTGTTCAGTATAGAGTGCAATAGCCAGCTATGTTCCTAACCTTCCTTTAGGGTATTATTCCTAAAATCACAATATAGGAGGAGATATTTATGGAGGTGGGATGGATTCAACTTCTTTGAACATTTGCTTCAAGACTGGGTTTGGCTGATGACATTCATCTCTAGAATCAAGTCTAATGAATAAATAAAATAGATGCCCTGTATAAAAGGCTTGATAAACCATTCATCAAGATATGATAGATTCACATTATATTCTCAGATACACCCACATAAATACAGAAAAAAGTAAATCTGTTTCAGTAAGACTATTCATATTATCCAGTCTGGACACCTGAATATGACAAGTTAAGAAAATTAATTCAGGTAAGTACAAAAGCTGTGGGTGGTTCATTTTAACACTTTCCAGGAGAGCTTACTCTAGCCTGACAATGAGGCAGATGAAATCAAAATCTATTCTACAATATACTGTGTAAAGAGCAAGATTTTCAGCCATAGGACTGTGGAAATCAGGCTAAAATTACACTGTTCAGTGTTGGGAGACAAAATTTCAGCTAGCAAAAAAAGAAAAAAAACCAGCTCGACTACACTGACTTCAGTGGACACATCCCAAATACTATCAGCTAAGAATCTGGCACTGTTATAAAAAAGGTTTAGTTTGCAGGGTACCATTGTTAAATCTGGTACTTTTAGTTAAGATTCATATCTTCTTGCAGACTGTAACAAAAGAAACAACCAAAAAAGAATTTTAACAAAGGGCATCACTCCAGGTAAGTGTCAAAGAATAAACCAGCTCTCTAAAAGAAGGTGAAAAAATGTAGTCCTTGGCACACTGTGATGTAGAAATGGATGAACTACCAGAGGTACAAGTCCATAGAACGGTATAATTACTTCCTTTATATCTTTCCTCTCTTCTGATTATGTATGTATATTTTAAAGGTCCTCCATCCTTCAAAAGGGCATAGGAGGAGGGGGACTGGCTTTGTATAGTTCCTGGTAAGAAATCCTAATCTCAACACTGGCATAAGCTGGAGGTGTCTATACATTTGAGCACTTCCTGTTTTCACTTTGTGATCAAATATGTTCTTTGCAGGGAAAATAGGGGAGCACTTGAGGGAGGAAAGCAGAGATGTCTGAGAGGCTAATTGAGTGTACTAAGGAATCCTGGGTGTAGAGGAAAAGGGGTCTTCCAAAGCTATGAATAAACTCGTGGCTTGGGTCAGATTTCTTGTTTCTTTTTTTTAACCACCTTTGAACTCAAGTAAAAACAGCCTTAAATGTCAGGTTTACCTTTCTGATGTTGTAATTTTTATGTACTATTGAAAAGCTTATACTACTAGACTAGGATTTCCTCTACTTTCTTAAACACTGGATATTATCCAGAAATAGCATACACATTTCCAGCCAATTCATCCTTAGATCTTTCATCTTCTGGTACTGTTGTAATTCCAAATGTAAGACAGAGCTCAGCAAGTGAACGAGAACACAACAGAAGCTCCTGCTCCTTGCATTTGATTTCCAACAATAAAAATGTGCATGTGTATCCTATTTCAAATATAATTAAAATTAGTGCAAAATGGAAGCTGTGATAGGGGTTAGAAATTGTTTTGAAAGATACAGCCTGTCAGACACATTCATTCTACATCAGAGTTCAAGTGCCTGTCTCTTCAAAAAAGCCACTTAGGCCATTCAGTTTTTAAAATTGACTGCCTTAGGAGTTTGCAAACCGATTGAATAAAGGAAAAAAAGTAGCATTTTATTTAAAATCATAAGTAAATACAATTAGTCAGAACTGAGTTACTCTTTTGGAATTTGACAGTCTAAAGGACTTTCAGGTTTAATCCATGACGTAAGAGATGAACTGCCTGCCACTGCCTCTCCTTCCAGGGAAATCAGAGGTTAATGATTTTTGTCATATTGAGACTAACAGCTAACAATTGCTACAGTTGGCCTTTAGTATTTTATTTGTCCTTTTGAGGTATTCAGAATAGGTGACAATGGCTTGCAGTTGAGAACATATGTAGAGAGACCCCTGTGGCTTATGGAAAAGTTGCTCCATGCTGGTTGGGTGTTTGTAAAAAAAATACATCCAGAGCTCTTTTATGTTCCCCTCCTTAATGAATGCATGAATGTCAAAATGTACCAATGGCCCATTCAGGGGGCAAAGCCTAAGCAGCTCCTTCTTTAAGAACACATCCTGAGACGTAAAATACATTTGCTTAACAAATTAAAATAATGAGATAATTCAATTAGTTTCTTTAAAAAAAAGGGAGGAAGAAAAAAGGGTACATCAGGGGATTATTGTAATACATGAACAGGTCATACAGCACAAAGGAGGAACAAACCAATTTGAAATAAGGTTAGACTAGTAATGAAGGAATGTACATTGAATCATGGACCACCATTGTAAAGATATTTACTTGAAACAATAAAATTGTACATCACAGATTCCCCCTTCTTGCTCAGCCAGCATTGCATTTTGAATGGGCAAGCTAATTTGAGAAAAAGTGTGGGATCTTTAAAAGAAAGGAGCTCTCTTCCTTCCCTGCACGTGTTTATGGCAAGAATCTTTCTGAATTTACATTGCACTGGTCAGGGGTCTCCATTATCAGTTTGCAGGTCTGAGAATTACAGCACAGTAAATCTTTCAACACCTGCAAACTCATTAAAGCCTGGATGGTAAAAGGTTTGAGGCTTTTTCGTGTTCATTTAATCTGATTTCTGTGAGGCCATCCTCACCAGTGGTGGCAAATTTCCTTAATTCATGCAGGATGGAGAGGGTCAGGAGAAAGAATAGAAACAAGGAAAAGGGATTTCAAAAAGCCAGGACGACTTTCCTCAGGACAAGCAAGAGGCAGTTGACTGTTTAATAAGCAAGTGTCAAATGCTTTCAAGGAGCACGTAAGAAAGAAAGGCAGGAAAAAAACCCCAACAAGATACCACAAATTTCATAAGAGGAAATGGAGTTAGTACAGAGACGGCTATATAAACCAAACTTATTTGTGGCCCTACTTTTCTCTGTAATACTCCTCTAAAGATACCCTACAGCTAAATGAAAAACCTTCCACTCACACTCACTCGACATCCAAATTAAAAACATTTTACAGGTTAGTAAATCTCCAGCTGAGGTGATGTAGCAAAGAACAGCTGTGAAGTAATTTTGATAATGATGAGAATAATAAGCACATGGCAAGGTTCAGGGCTTTGCTGTTGCAGCTTCAGTGCTCCTGAATAGATAAAAGTGATTAAATACTCCTGATTATCCTTGACCAATATGTAATGGATTTACAGCCCTTTCAATTAGTCAGTATTTGCTTAGGACTCATTATTTTGTCTTTGGTTAAGTAATCAGCCCAGAGACTCATGTTCTGTCTAATTCCTCTGAGCCAAGTGGGTACAGGGCACCTGACCTTTGAAATGGCCATAGCTGGGAGGCAGGAATAACCACTACTCCAGCGGAGACACTGGCTATTCCAGCTAATCCTGACCCCACAGGCCAGATCAATGCACCTTAGTTTGCTACTAATGTCCTTACATCAAAATGATGGTTTAGAAATGTGAATCTGTCACTCCCCCCTTTAGCTGTGCCGCTAGCAGAGCAGTTCAATAGTCCCTATCATAAATAGATCGGGTCCTGAAATCATTACTCAGTAACCAACATCAGCTACCGTGAAAATTTATAAAACTTTGGTAGAAAAAGAGGTAGTTAATTATAGTTAGCTTTTTAAGCCTTATCAAGTGAGAAACAATTGTAAAGTGAAAGGAAGAAGAAAATCAATTGATAATTTTACCAGTTTCCATTATTTCCCATATGAAATAAACTACAAACAGTGATACTAGATTTTCTATTGAACCGTGTTTTGATGCCTAAGTGAAGCTATAATGACAACAGAACACCAACGCATAAAACTAATAGCAAGAAGAGGATAAAGGCAGACCACAGAAAGCATTGCTATGTCACATATTTAATCTCTCTCCCCCAAATGTGATTATGGCTAGTTTTTAATATTAATGGACTTGAAGAGAAGCTAAAAAGGTGCTTATTAATTTATTATTATTTAGCTCTTTCTTCAAACAACTTGTGAGTGAATTTCCTGAAAAATTAGGGAATCTGGAAGCCTTCTATATTTCTCACAAAAAAGTAACAATGACAAGTTTACAAGCTGCTCCTTTGACTCCCTAACATCCACAGTGTATGTCAGCACGCACGGACCAGGGCTCACTCTTTCACCACATACATATGAAGTTTGTGTAAACAGAGGCCAGCAATAAACAATCCAGAGGGCAGAACTTTATATGTGCTAAAGCAAGAACCCCCCCTTTTGTTGTCTGTAGGAAGATTTTGAATAGTTCAAAGCCAAAATTGGTTACTTCATATATAGCTGGTGTTCCATGCTAAGGCGTTGTACTCTCTCTCTTTTTCTTTCTATAGGCATGTATATGTGTGTATATATACACACACATATAGATAGATTTCTTTGAGATTTGTCATGATTCCAAGACCCAAGAAAAAAAATCTGGAAGAAAAAAAGCAACAAAACCTGAGCCCTAGTAATGGTCCAAAAATTATGGGGACAATTGATTTCTAGTAATGATTAATAAACCTCATTAGGCACATGAATAGAAATCTGTTTTGGTTTTGGGCACCACTTACTGTGAGATGCTGGAAAAGCCACGCTCTCATGATATTTGTTGCTACTTTGGGGAAAATGCCTCTTTTCTTCTGACGCTTTTTGTCCTTGTCTGGATCATCATCATCTCCTGTACCAGGTGAGGCTACACTGTTGTCTAAACCATCTCCTACAACAAAGAGAAAAACAGGAAGGAGGAGACGTTTAATGAACAAAATATAGAAACCAAAAAGTACCATTAAGTACCAAGTCACTACCACAGTTCGTTTGGGGTTTTTTTTGCTAGATCAGGCACATGTATAAGAACATTATATAAGAACACTGATACAAATATGTAAAAATTAAAAACTGTGTCTCTTCAAATACTAATTTTGGTTTCGCACATGCATATATCATTAATTCAATTATAACTGTGTGCTTGACATAGTGCAATAGCTCTTTGTCAATTATCGGATTCAATGTGGGAAAACCTGCCACAAGAAAACCCATTTACTGTAAATGCATCCCTACAACCATTCTGAATATATACGTATAAGTAATCAAGTTAAATGTTCTGTAGTCTATATATTCAAGGCTCTCTGCAGAGGTGGCAGTAACCATGTCACTGTTCAGTGCACATAACACACTGTCAGATGAGCCACTCCCCGTAACCATCACCTCCCGGCACACATACATACGCACTCGCAAACACGTACACCTAGCATGACCCTGCATATAGCATTTGCATGACATGAAAACTTCTACGTCTCTGCATCAGTGATTATTATCATTAAAAGAAAAGATGCACATCAAGGTAGAGCTCTCACTTAATCAGAACTTTCCATCAACATCTTTCTCTTCTGTGCTTTTTCCTGGCATTAATTGTGCATTAGCAAAAATCATTTACTTTTAACAGTCATAGTTATTTTTTCTTGCCCTCCAGCAAAAATGCCTTGAAAGCCTGCCTGGAGGGCATCTAAATTATGTATCTGAAAAACTCTTCTGGCAAGGCATTGCAGGACCCCTACTTTCTTAAAATTCATACGAGCACGTCTTCCTGTTTTTGGGAAGGCATCAATCAAGTGCAGCAATATATGCCATATTCCTGCATTAATATTTGAACTAATAACTTTAAAAAAAGGAAAGAAACAAGATCCGACTTGTGGCATAATCAAATGCAAAATAAATGAAGAATACTGGGACAGCACTGAGACTTTATAGATTGCTGTGTTTTCCTTACACATCATTAGCCCGGAGCCACACGAAAGAGGAAAACAGAGAAGTGGAGAGTTTATGCTCCCTGCTGGTGTTTAAGAAGCTGAGGTCCTGGAAGGACATCTGGGAATTGTGCTGAGACGGTGGTTTTTGTAATTTAAGAATAGACATTCATTAGCAGTAAATGCCATAAATCCCATGCTAAGTAAAAACCTTGTCCAAGAAAGCCTAAAACAATAAACTCTGTGCTCAATGTAGCCTGAGCTAGACGGTCCATAGCTTCCTGAGGAATGCTATAGATTCACAAGCTAATTCCTGTAGCCTCGTCTAGATCTGTAGTGCTACTAAAAGAAATACATTGCTGCTACATACAGTCCATTTGCTTCAAAACTTGCATTTCAGCTCCATCTTCCCACGCCAGATCTCCCTTCTTGTACTGCCTCCCCTCTGAAAAACCAACCCTTTTGGACCGGAGAGAACAGAAAAAGCCACAGCAAAGAGCTGGCAGATTAATTTTATTGACATTTCCATTTTCGCTGCAATGTGATACCCTCCATCACATGGAAGAGATGACCCTCACTATTTACAGACTGACAGGCCACTTCATTACAACCACGCTGCCCCAAGGCAGAGCAGCTCCTTTCCATCTGCCCAAACACCAGAGCAAGACCCTAAAGTCGCTGCTCTCTTTCTCATGCTCTGTTTCTTTTTTCTTTTTTTTTTTGCCTTTTTTTTTTTATTTTGTGTTTTGTTTTCTTTCTGTTAATGATAGAGAAAGGAGAGCCAAATCATAGTAAACTAATCAAAGAGATTACGGAAGCTCTAAACTCTGTAACCAACTGTTCACTCTTGCAATAAATTGGTTATTTAGAAAGCACTCCTTTTGGCTGCTCTCTTCCCCTCCATATAATCCACCCTACTCCTCTGTCTCTCACAGACACGCGTGCGCACGCACACACACACACACATGCACACACACACACACACACACTTTCCACTATGCCAAGGAACTGCTGCAAGGCAAATTCTCACAAACACTAATGGCTTCTGACTGCTCCTTGGCAACCCCAGCATTTTAACCTGGGTGGATATGCTCTCCAAAATACAGACACTGGAGCTATCTCATCAGCTGTTCATGTGACACAGATGGAGAGTGGCTATTAGGAGCCAGGCAATGGGCCTTGGGGATCTGAGGTGCTGTACTGTAGCCTCAGGCAATTTTGAAAAGCAGTACCCGGAGATGGGGGGAAAAAATCCCTACTGAAAGTGCAAGTTTGAAGTCAGTCAGTTTGTTTGTCTATCTGTCGTGCGGATAAAGATATCTTTGTCTCTTTATGTAAAAGCAATGCGTGTATGCACAGGATGCGTGGAGCTGTAAAACTTCTGCTCTGCACCATCTTTTCAAACCACAGAAGCACAAGTTCACTCTGTATGGACAAATTCCTGTCTATCTGCATATACATTCTCTCCTGTATGTGAGCATCCTCAGTAGGAGTCGCCTACATGCTAAATCAATGGACCTTTTGAAGAGGTTATTATTATCCTGGTTTTAAAAAGCTAGTAGCAGCCCAAGAAAGGAAAGTTTAGCTAAAGCTCCCATTGCCCTCTCACCCTAATCAGCAGCTGAAATTGTAAGAGTTGGTGCCTCCTTAATTTGTTCCATAACCCCATGAAAGGAAATTCAAATGTTGTACCTCCAAATTATATGAGAAAAAAAATACGGTGAGATTTGTTGCTCCTGGTGAATCACTAGCCCAATCCTGTGTAACCTGTCATATCTTTAATAGGACTACAACTGCTCACATTAGTGGATACAGTTTCTAATAGGAAGACATCATAGAAATAGCCCATAAACTGTCTTTTTCAAGATGGAATGATATACTTCTTGCATATGGAGGGTCTGATCTTATAAATATATCCAAATAAATATCAGTTACATTAAATGAAGAAAAATAAATTACCAGAACTGAAATAAGATTAACAGACAGGAAAGTCACTTTATGGTAGACTAGATTAACTATATTTTAACTACTCTATGAAGGAATCAAAATTTAAATCATTTAAATCATAATTACAAGTGAGTCTGCTTATGTGATCTGTTCATATCCTGGATTGGAAGAGTAGAGTCAAATCCTAAATTGTATGGAAATTGCAATTGTCCAAGCATAGTTGTCCCAGTTTTCTAGAGGAGAAATTAAGCCTTGATTTTGGCCCACTGTCTCTCTATTTCACCAGCACCAAAAAAAACCGATAAAAAATTAAGGATGGCTTTCTCCTCTTTCCATACTGTTCACTCATTTATTCTCTTGCAAAGAGTAGAAGTGATTGCAAAACCCTATCACTGTTCTAGGAAAGAGCAGAATTCTTAAAAGTGGCACTCTCTTTGTGGAGGTGTCAATGAACTATGCAGAATTCAAGCCAGTAGAGAATTAGGCATTTTACCCAGCTTGTTTAAGATAACAGTAATGCTATGAAATAGTCTCAATAACCCTTATAAAAGATGGAGAGAGTTTACAAGAAACTTTGTAAAGTGACCCACATGGGGTTCCTTAAAGACCGCCTCTTCTAGGGGAAGGTTTTGTAGAGGAGGCTGAAGATGCAAGTCTTCTTTACACAGTGTGAAGTTGGGCTTCCACACTAGCTCTGTGTTCTGGCACTCTTAGCATATGTTGAGTTGCCTTCCACAAGATAAATTGTTTTACATTGAAAGGAAAGGAGACTACCACTTTTAAAAAATATCAAATAAATAGTTACAGAAGGGTTTCCATTGCACCATAATTCCAACTTAACTTGCTGCAAACCCATTTCCTTGGACAGACAAGCTTGCTGACTCCAATGTTCATGCACTAAGGACCCTTCAAGAAACAGAGTCCAGTTCTACAGAAAGTCTGTCCAACCTTATTGTATCAATGAATTCTTCTCTGTCGGTCCTCCACACTATCACTATTATCTGAACCCTTCTCAAGTCTTTGCTTGTGTTCCCCACAGAGTAAAGACCCAGCAACAGATGAAGCAAGTGCTGTTTAGAAGCTGCTCATCTTGTGTTTTCACGACTTGTGAACAAGACAAATAACAAATTCCCAATCTATGCAAAATGATAACTGAAAAGGACAACCTAGTCAGGCCAAAGCACAGCAGCCTGGTAACAGTCCAGATTCAAACTATAGAAATAGTTCCTGTTACCATTATAACAAGTAGAGCAGTTGAAAAAGTGATTTCTGGAAAAGTACATTTCAGCACCCAGTGTTTGAGTTTCTTCACCATCAGAGGTCCCTTTTCTAAAAAATATTGGAAGCAATATGAAAAGCAAGCTAAAGGATTCTGAAAATGAAAGCTGCAGTGTACTATGCTGATCTTAAGTAAGCTCCTCTAAAATCTTGCAGTCTAATATTTTGATGGAGTGGAATATGTAGATATAAATGCAAAACAAAGAAGAGACTGCATGTAGCCTATATTCACAATTTGCCATTATTTGTTTGTTTGTACTTATAATGCGTCCTTCTGGGCACATAAGTATTTTAAACCATTATTAATAAGGACGTTCAATTTAGTAATATAATCCATATCACCACCAGAGAAAAATCTTAAAAATCTGGTAAATTACCACTGCCAAAAAGCTGGAAAGAGAAGTGTCTGAAGAAGTTTTTGAAGATAAGATAGTCTGTGTTGTAGAACTAATAGAGAGGGAAGATCAGCTCCAGAATAAAAGACCCTTCAGGAGAAGTCCTTATCTCCATTCCATCCGGTTAAAATCATCAGGCTTTTAGCCTTACAGCTCCAGTAGATCACAGCCCTTTGAATAAAGTCCTGGCTATAGATTGGGTTTTTTTTTTCTCCTCCTCTTAATGATCCCTGTTCAAGGAAGTTGACTTAAGTCTCTTCACACTACAGAAGCCGTACTTGTCTCCTGCAGCTTACTTCCTAGGGAAACTGAGTAAAGATGGATTATGGGTGGCAAACCTGGGACTTTGAAAATCATGAGCAATTCAAGTGGGCTTCCCAGCTTACAGATGTGCCATCATCATCAGTGCTCTGCCAGTATGCGTGCTGGTTTTGCTAAATTACTTTACTGCTGGAGGAAAGGAGACATCAGAAGCTGTTGAAACCTGACAGGCATGCTCAGCCACCACTTCCTGGAGTGGAGTATCCTCAAGTGAGCTGCTGTAATCAGACCACTGTGTCCCTCCCATTTTGTGTCTCTGAGACACCAGGCACATATCTCATGGTGCTCTGTTCTATGTCTCAGTGAGCATCTTGGAGAGAAAGACAGGTTGGACACTGGTGCACTAGTGGGAATAGGAAGGCTTCAGATATACAGCACTACCATCTTTCTTACTACAGAAAATGTTATTCTTTTGCCCTTCTGGAAGCAGTAAGGAGACAAAAAGCTGGGCTTCTCTCTTGTTATTCTTTGGAAGATATTTATGATCTTTTGCTGTCCCGAATAAAACCCAGTGATTCCACTGTAAAGATGACATGTACGAATTTCACAAAGGGCATGAATAACTATTGAAAATTCAAATAGGAGGAAAACCTAAGCCACTATCAGACCTCACCTACAAAGCTATTCTACATGATCTAATTACATCTTTGCATAGTTTGTCAGTTAGGAGCAAGTCCCTATTGCCATCTCACAATATGTCCTAAAGGCTTAAAGAGTTGCATGGTATCTTGTATATAAAGTGTATTTACAAAAAGAGACAGAATAAAAACTGCTCCTTTTCTATTTCTGGATAGGTACCTCTATACAATCATTAATATATCTCATTTGCAAAAAGGCATTTACAACTATGGAATGACATTCCAGCTCTGTTATTATATCCATGCATGCTATAAAATCAGTGACCTAAGGCTTTCAAATCTGTTTGCAAAACTGTTATGTTTCATATTTCCCCTTTTATATTTTTCAGCCTAAAATTAAGAAAAAAGACTGGCTTTTTTGCGTCCTTAATTTTCTGTGTTTAGAGCTCACGTTTATTTGTGAAGTGAATTGAGAAACCTTAGCAATTCTACCAAAAGCCAAAAATGTATTTTTCTAGCTTTTTTTAAGACAAAAATAATAAACAGCAGTTTAAATGTTAAGGTCTTTTATACAGCCCGAAGGTTCATGATTTGTTCATTGCAATCCAACATTTTTTCACATCAGGTGAAAAAAGTATTCCAATGCAGACAAGGAGAACAACAGTAAAGCAACCTGCTAATTACTGATCTCTCTTACGTTCCTGCTGTGCTAAACTGTCCAGACATGTTGAAGTGAAATTTTTCTGCGATTTTCAAGTGACTAGTTCATGGCCCACTGCCGTGGAGTGCAGGAGAAGGGACGAAATGCTTTAGTTTACATGCAACATTTACTAACTGTGTGGGTTTTCCGACATTAAAGAGAGGACAGTGACCCATGCCACCTTTTTCACACTCAAAAGAGCACTGAAAAAACAGTCTTCATAGGCTTACCTCAGGCTTCCCTGGCCCTTAACTCCCTCCCCCCAGGGTAGGAGCAGAAAGAGAAAAAAGAAGGGATTTTATGCTCCTTTCTCTTCAACTTTTCAGGCGGTATAAGCAGCATTTAGCAAATTCAGCCTCCAAATGGCTCCAAATGCTCTGAGCTGCAGGGGCTCATCCTTTGTTAGCCTCCCTCTATTTACACAGGATTTACGCAGGCTCTCCACTGAAGAGACCACATGTTTCTGACAGAAAGCACTTCCATTCACACTGCATCAGGCAACAGGATTGTAACCACTGCAGCTTCACGCTGACCTGAGATTAGGGATTTCAGCAACATTGAGATGGTAACAATCTGCTAACTAACGAAAATTATCCATGGAGAACTCTGCTGCTTACTTCAGTTAAAACTACCGTGGCCAGATAGATTAGGTTACTTAAAAGGGCAATTAAGAACTAGCTACTGTCAAGAATATGCATGTCCATCTACAAATAACATACGCATACAGAGAAATATCAGCAGGGGAAAAAAAATTTTAAAAAAATCATGCTGCAGCTTGGATTAAAACAATTTCACCCACTGGTTGAAGACATAAAGTGTAAAAACAGACAGATGGACACATATGTAAATGTGGCTGCATTTGTTTCTCTGGAACTGGCAAGTTAGTAATAAGAGTATACTTTAATGATTTATTTTTCATGGTATTTTCACACTGGTTAACTGGGCAGTGGCAACATCCATACAGAATCTAGGGAGCAGGATAATTCATTCCATCTAATTGCTGCTGGGGCAAACAAACTGAAATAGGTGACCTCTCATGGCTCTACTTACAAGAAGTCAGCACTAGAACCTGATATCAATCTGGGGATTTTTAAAATTTAGTAATATTTTTTTAAAATCAATTTGCCCAGTCAGGATTTCTGCACTGAGATTTTTTTCCCCCAGATTTAGTATTTGTGTCAGGGCTTTCAAATGGATAACACACACACAAGCACAACAAATGTTGCTGTTTGGAGCTTGTGATTTTTTGCTCAATAGCTTTTCATTGGTCAAGAGAAAATTGGATGGGAGCACAGGGCCAGAAAGGACCACATAGATCCAGATTTTTGATGAGTTTTATTTTGACGTTTTAATTTGGCAAATTATTTTGCTTCTGCAGCAAAACAATTCACTTCCATAATAGTAACTCCTGCATGCATCTAATAAGCACTTAAAAAGAACTAGGTATATTCTAAAGTTCTCCATAGTATATCATAATAAAGCTCTTCTGGGCACTCAATGATTCATTTTTAGTGATCTCTCAAATGCCCTTACCCACAGTTAACACTCAGATTTTATTAAGGAAGAAAGCAGGGACAAATGTCCACTTAAGTCCCAGCTCTCAAATTCAACTCTGCTTGCGCTGCAGTACCTAAATCTAAAGCTTTTCTAATGTTCTATTCACCTCCCCTGTGTGGCATTTCTGCTAACACAAGAGTTCACAATCTTTCAGCCCCAAACACAGAAGGCTGCTATCTTCGAGTCATCCAAGGAATGTGCCAGATACTATCATCTCTCCTGCAATACAAAGAACCAGAAAGAGGCAGAGACCAAAAGGAGACCGTGCTGATCAGGTTACTAAAGTCCAGAAAGTCTTTCCCAGAATGCTAAATGTTAATCTTTGAACCAGCAAATGTTATAATTAAGATCCTTGTAGTTGGAGGAAACGCTAGCCTGAGAAGTCAAAGGTGCAGCCATTTGAAGTTGTATTTTTTGCACATTTATCTTAATCTCACACCCCTCATGCTGGCACAACCACTATCAAGCACTTGTTCTATTCAAGCAAAATTATCATGAATGTCAGTGGCAGTTTTGCCTGAGTAAAGAGTGTAAGACCAGGTCCTTGTCTTGTTCAAAGAGAATTGCAAGCACTGCACAATTCCATAGCAGATACACTCATTAAAACTTGTGGTTTATGCTGATTTATTATGCTCTTCTATTTAAAAGTGAAACTCACTTTGTACCTCAACAGGAAAGTCTTCAATGCACTTGTTTCTACATGGTTTTAACTTCAATTCCCACCCTCCCCACCTCAGCACAAGTTGGGAAGTTAACTCCCATTTTTTGGTATCTAGGCTGAAGAAAGGCATTATTAAAATAGGTTTAAGTATTTTATATGCTTTGGTAACTATTTTACAGTGTGAATGTAAATAGCTGTTATTGTATCTAAATTTTTCATTCTACTAAACACTGTCACAAAAAGTGTCCTTGTGCTGCAGTCTAATAGAGTTCTTTTTAAATCACTTTTTTATATATTTTTAGAGAAGTATTTTTAGTATTCTCATAGTAATTCTGTTAAGAATACCAGCTGCATACTGGCTACAGCTGGGGCAACAATAACAAGTCATTAAAGAAATCAGCAGACAAAAAAAAGTTGTGGTTTTTATTTTTTTTTTTAAAGCACATCTCCTCTAAGAGACTATTTTCCTTTTTGTAGTTCCGGGATAAAGTTTTTAGTTTTCTCAATACTGTACAAAAGTAAGTATACATTAAAAAAACTATATTGTATTTAAAGTACCATTTCTTATTTGTTATCCTTTTATTTTTGTCGTTACAGTAGTATCAAATGTGGGTAAAATAGCAAAGTTCAATTAAAATTCTACCTGCAGTTGAAGTTAAGTAATTTAGCTCAATTGTACCTCATCAATATTTAACCTTTAACATTTTGCAGTTGTTTATATATAGCAGAATGTAGAGAACTTAAAAGTAGATAATGGCTAACATCCTGTACTGTTCTTCCTCATTAAATCATTAACGTAGTTCCTTATAAGAATAAAGGTGACTTTTTTTTTTGCAAAGGAAAATAGCCATCAGAACATCTCAATTTTCTTCCTTACAGCTGTTAAAAGCAGTTATGAACTGTGAGATATTTTAATGTCTTGCAGTTCTCCTTAGACCACATGCTGTTGGACACAGCAGCTTGTTCAGGAGACAGCTCTTAAAATGATGCCCACTAACACAGAAAGAGACCATGTACTGTTCACATTAGAAACCTCTCTTTAAATAACCCTCTTTAGAGGGTTATTTACCTATTAAAAAGCACCAGTTGAAACATGACACACAAGTACACATGCATAGGATTTTTTCATCATTTCCAGAAAGTAATTAAAAAAGAGTTAGGACTAGAAAGGTAACAGATAGTTATTCCTGAGAGATACTAAGTTAAAAGCTTCAGTTTTTAAAAAGGACATTTGTTAGGCCGCAAGTCCAAAATGCACATTGGTCTATTTTAAGAGACATTGAAGAAAAAATGGTGGATGTCTGAATGCACAAAAAAAAGATGTTTCAATAGAAAAGTGTCAAAATGAAGCATAAAAGCTTTTTCAGGTGATAAAATATACACAAATGTGTATGTTACATAAAACACAAATAAGAGTACTGTCTTGATACGCATTCACAAACACTTGAACAGCATAAGAAGAGATGTTTGCTGTGAATGCATAGTTCAGAAAAAATTTAAAAATACAAAACAACTCCAAACTTGGTAAGTCTTACATACCATAAGAGCTCCAACACCTATGCACAGTAGGGTGGATTAACCCGCTGGGTGCTGCAGACATATATATGCACCTCCTCCTAAAGTGTTCATTTGGCTGGTAGTCTGGAAAATGCCAGAATGTGAAGGGTTACGTGGGAACACTCACAGTCTGCTCTTGTAGGTTTAAGTTAAAGCCTGTACTTTAAATATAGTGTGCTAGGTATTTGGAAACATAGCTAATACTGTTTATAAGTGTTACGCTATTTGGTGCTCAAAACTAAGGATTCAATCAAGTGCTCACTCCCACTGGTGAATCATGTTCCAGACTACAACTGCATGCTTTGAACCTGTCTGTATTTATTTTCAAGGGTACCATTTTTCAGAAGTCTTTTCCTCCAAGAAGCCTTGTAAAGGTAAAGTGTAAACCATCTATGACTTATGTGCTATAAATATTGGATGTTTAAAAGTGGAAAAAGCCTAAAATATTTTGTCTTTCAAGTACAGTAGACAGATTAAACGAGCAAGCATATGAAAGCTGAAGCCCCTAGTTAGTCCCTGCCAGTTTCTTAGAGTCTGGCTTCAGCCATGAGAGAAGATAGAGTTAAGAATATCCAAGTGCCTCAAATTGGAAGAAGCAGCAAGCATACAGACGTGAATTCTGGTCAGAAAATTCCAGCTGCTTGACAAAAAAAAAAAAAAAAAAAAAAAAAAAAAAAAAATGGAAAAAAAGAGAGAGACTTCTACGATATCAGAAAGGCAGATAAGCCACTTATTTTCTTCCATCATATAATTTTACTGATTTGTTTCAGGATAATATGATTAAAAATAAGGTGAAAAAGATGGGATGGGGATGGCCATGGCCATGGCCACCTCTCTCTGTAGCCAAACTGTCCCATAAGATGCTTTGGATTGCCTTAGGTGATTAAAAGAACAGACATACACATAATTTTGTAGAAACAGGGGGGAAAGTTTTTGACAAATGTTTTGATGAATTGGATTTTGAAAATAAGGAAGCATAAAAATAGTAAAACCACAGGGTACTGACTTGTTGTAACATTACTTGCTTAAAAGTTCACAGCACAAACTGTGACACTTGATGTTTTGCCTTTTTGCTCATAACATGTAATTCCATTTCAAGTCTTTCATTGTAGCAGAAAATATTACAAAACACAAATATGCAGTGTCTACAAAGTCTTCCTAGACTGGTTTGTATCCCTGAGCTTTTTCTAAGGAAGAATCTCACGAGTTGGACTCCAGAGAACTTCCATGACCCTTCTCCCCTGCTTCAGAGAAGACAGGGTTGGCTCTGTGTAGGGACCCCAAATGAAAAACCTGGCAAGTTATGAGACTTCCCTTTCTTCAGGTTCAGATGGGGAAAACTGAGTTTCCCTCTGGATCTAGATTCTCCTAGCCAGAGAGCTGACCCATCTGCCATAAGATCGAATATAAGCCCCACCAATCAAGTAGCAGTCCAGGCTAAATGTGCTGATGCAACAAATTTCCAGATCTTGATCACACTAGGCAGGGGAGTCATTCTTCTCAGTGATGAAGTCACTGAATGCACTCTTAAGGAGATAAAAAATTAAGAACTGGCTGACTTTGCATCATTTGAGTGAGTTATTCGCCACTGACCCAGAACGACAGAACTGTCATGTTCTGACACCAGCTAGGAATGACTATAGACATGGTCATCTCTGACTCCTTGCTGCAAGTCTGTAAGGAGGAAACAGGAATCATTTCTGAGCTGGTTAGTGGCATCAATCCAGAAATTACAGTGTTTAAATGCATTATGCATTAGAAGAAACTTCACACAGTTTCTCCATCTCTCTCTCCTTCTCCCCCTCTTCTTAAAAACTTGGTGAAATGATGCCAATGAGAGGGCTCAGTACTCAAAACAAAAAAGAAAGCAAATAACATTTCAGTGATAAAGATTTGCCTCAAAGACATTAACCCCCCTTGAAATATTATAGTTAAGACATTTTTACCTGTGTTTTACTATGTCAGCTTTTAAAACTTACCAGAGATTTATACAGCATATAAGAATTCAGATGCTAATAGCATTGGAGCATTATCTAACACAAGATATTCTATTCCCTTCTCTGTTATTGGCTCCGAAACTGACCTTCAGAAAGCTTTAGGGAAAGGATTTTTCAAACTGCTCAAATAAGCAAGGAATAAACTTTCAATGAAAACTGCTTTGAAAGTAATACTTAATATTGCTTTTGATAGTAATTGGTGGTGGCTCTCAGATAAGTGAATAGTATATATTACCACTTTTAAAGACAAACATGCCAATGCACCCCTGTACTCATTTGAGCATT
>NW_016690318.1:1536345-1571465 GCF_001604755.1 Lepidothrix coronata
ATCTTGAATTAATAGGAGTCAATGAAGATGCACATTCTTTAAAATGGCCACAGCTTCATTGGTCTAATCTATGAACTTTAAAGACCTTAGTTTTATGAGCTTTCCTCAGGGTAGGTATTTCAGTGTTTGAAAAACAGGGTTATGGACTGTTAAGTTAAGCACATGTTCTGCATCAACATTTTAGTTTCAGCAGGTTATTTGGTGCCAAGTTTGCCAGTCAGTATCATCAATTCGAAATATGTGCTTGGTTGCTTTTAACAGGTGTTTTGAGAACAGCACAGGACAGAAGAAAGGCAGTGCTAATATATTCATTCAGTATTTATCCTTAATTCTGAAAATCTCCGTCCCTCCAAAACATGACAAAATTTCACCTCAGGTGTTTAAGACACGTAGAGATGGAGCTGAAAAGGAGTGCAAATAAGTACTTCTGTTACTTCACCAGCCTGACAACTTGTCTATTCATTTCTATTGTACATTTTTTCTCAAGTAATAACAGACCTGGGTTTACATATGGTATGACCCATTTCCTTACAGAAAACTACCTTTTATTGTGCAACTGATGTTAGATGTAGAAGAAAACAGCAAGGCTGAAGCAAAAAACTCAGTACCCTTTAGATAATGAAACATAACCATGGACTTTCACTCAATCTGTTCTTCTGAAGACCATTTGTTAGTGTTTGCATCAAAGGACATAGAGGGAGAAGACATTAAAACAATCTAAAACCAAAATTGGCTTATCCAAATCAGTCATTCCAGAGAACCAAAATAATAGCTTGCTCTTAAAACTGAATAACAGAAAAACATAACAATAAGATTTATAAGTACACACATACCACTGTCACATTTGTGGGTTAGTTGAGGTAGTGCATCACAATTTTCACAAAATACACACATACAGATACACATTTCTTGCAGGTGTTATCTCAGACTTGGTCTGCTGTGAAGCCAAGTGAATCCCCACAGTGACATTTGGAGGTTTAAAAGCTGAAGTTTTTGTTTCTAAATGCCTATGAAAACACTGCCTATGCTCAGAGGCCTTTTAAAACAAAACCAAAGCTTTTAAAGCTTCAAAAGCAGTCATGGGAATTTGCTCATGAGGAGGGAATCCTAAATGAAGGCCAAGATTCAATGGATTTCCCTGGACAAGAGAAAAGCCATAGCCTGTCTGCAGATCTACTGTTTCTTATAACAGATGTGGGCTGATTCAAGAAAAACCTGATAAACTTTTGTCCATCCTATACATTTTACAAAATCAACTCTTAAAAGGTTTATGTCCTACTATTCTTTCCCATACTATTAAAAAAAACCAAACAAACCCAAACAAACAGAAAAAAAAAAACACCCCAAAAGAAACAAAAAAACCCCACAAAAAAACCAAACCTACCAAACAAAGAACACACCACCACCAAAAAGCTCCTACCTTCATGGATACTTAATGTAACTAAGAGAATATGCCCCAGAGTTAATAACTTAAATTGAAAAAGAAAGGAGAGTGGAAGCTAAGCTTAGAACTTCCATTGTCATAACCTTAATACATATAAGACAGGAAGGAAACCAACTGACAGTTGCTTTTTAATATATGCCTGATGATTTAGAGAAGGAAATATTCTAATGTTATGTTAAAGGCCTAAACTACTTGGAATATTTTTAAAGTCAATGTTTTCTACCTATGACATTCTAAAAATAAGGTGATAAGTTTCAAACTAACAGTGTTTAAAGGACTGTTATAAAAAGGCAGCTAGGAAGTAAAATTTGAGTGGATCAAGGCTGCTGAATCAGTTATTTACAGTATAAGAAACTTGGTGTAAATGAAGTCTTTCTTCTGAATGTGAGATACAGCTTTTACTCAGTTTTAAGGTAAAGCACACAAGTAAAAAATCCATGGTTTCATCTGAATTTAACAGCAACATTCATGCCCACAGTGTAACTGACTTTCTCCATTTTCTTTTGGTTGCGATAATCTCATTTTGTTTACAGAAGTTATACCTCGCTCCAACGAAAAAAGACAGACAACTCAAGAACAGCTAATGAGCATGGAGGGGGAAAAGAGCAGAAGGTGTTATGCTTTTTTTGGTGATCAAAAACAATATCCTTCTCAAATTATATAAAAGAAAATTAATCATGCTATAACAAGCAGATGTTTGATGGAAGACTAGAACAGAAGACCAATACATGGATCCTCCACGGGACACCTAATTGTGCATGAGTATTGCTCATCACAACCACAGTTTGAACTAGGACCCTTATATCCAAGAGTTCTACAGTGGCAAGCAAAGCAGGTCCACGTGGATGGTTCTAGGGTTTGCCTCAGCTGGAGGGTGCTCTTTGCATAGTTTACAAATTATGCGCTAGATGAGTTCTCAGTCTCTTAAGAATAACTGAACCTTACAAGGAAATTCTGTAAGGAAATATGTAAAATGTTTATATGTGAATAAACAAGGACAAAAAATACACAAGCACACACACACACCCCACTAAGAATTTGAGAACTCCTCTGAACTCTTGTAAGGCAGTCATGAAAATAACAAGAGAAACAAACTCAAATCTGTACTCACTGATCATATGAAGACAAATTATGTAGAGATAAGATATTTTTTTGCTGCACAGACACACTGAGATTGAATCAAGTCTGCTTTCAGATGTACAGACTGTGCTCCCACCAACTCCCACTGAAGTCAGAATTTGACCTATTGTGTACTTTACATTCACATCAATGAAGTCAGTAAAAATGCAGAAAATTGCTTCAGAAAGATGTAAAATTCTTTCCTAGTTCTAAAATAAAAGGACAGCTTATTTCTTTTAAACAAACCAGATTGATAGCCATTTGGAAGAGCTTAAAGGAGGGTTAATTGGCATACAGTAAACCTGAATTCTGACAGTGTGGACTTCTATCTAAAATGACGTTCTCTTTGGTGGTCCTATGACTGTAGGATTAGTTTACAATAATGCAGAGAGGGGTTTGAAACCAAACCCTGAATGTTGCTGATGAATTACCAGATTAGAAAGGTTCAGAAGAGAAAACAAAACAACAAAAAAGGGGCAAATTTTTAGCTGAGCCTGATTTATAGATTAATGGCATGAATGAAAGATCTTTAAAAAAATCAGTAAACCTCTTCCTTCATAAAACCTTGCTCATATACACAACTTTATGCCAAACTATGCTCAGAGCTGGGAATATGAACTGCTAATAACATCTAACTCAGGGAAATAATTAGGATAACCAGTTCACAGATAAATGAAAGTGTTTCATCTATCAATGCAGATATGCACCACAGAAGCTTTTCTTGAAATAGATAAGGTAGGATGAACTTCATTATTCTGAGAGAAGAAAGAAGAAAACAGGACCATACATAGTGGTTATCTATCAACAACATCTAAAGTAAGTTTGTGAACTATAGTGAAGTTCAGATATGGTCTCATAAAACAGAAAGAAAACAGTAAAATCTATAAGCAATTAAAATCTAAGAAATATTCAACACTCATATGATAGTCTTTGTTATAGTTTTTTTTTTTAACTGGAAAACTGCATTGTTTCTTCTCTCTTGGACTGAAGTAGGAGCACTGCAGTAATTTTCCTCTTTTTAAAATCATTGCACAAGCAAAGAACAGAACATGCAAAATTTTAAGTCATATGAGATGGTAGCACAGATCAGCCTATCCCTGTTTCCCTAAAATGAAAAGCATCTATATTCATTAAGCATTTTGGTAACCTCTAAATCAAAATTTAATTTTGTAATACTCTAAACTTATAGAATCTATTATTTTACACAAAATGGATAAAACATTCCTGAATAAATATAAGTCTATTAAAACAAAGCATTAATTAACACTTTGCATCTAGAAAGATATTTATCACCAGAAAAAGAGTTATGAACTAGAAATATTACTTACTTAAATACATTTTCACATTGTGACAGATGTTTTGCACAAAATATGTTAAGTGTCTGAATACACAAAATGAATCTTAAGTGCATGGATTCAGAAGCCCATGAAATCTAATCAGAAGTCTAATGAGCTAAAGGAGGTAAAACTTACCAACTTTATTTTTAGGGCAAATACTTGTAGTTTATGGCTAGAGCAAAAGTGTCAATTGAAAACAAGTCTTACAAAGGCCGAGTTGGTCAATATTAACCTTAATGTGAGCCTTTTCATTTCAGTAATGGGTCTTTAATATACAGAGTAAGGCAATATAATAGCCTTTTCCGGACTGAGGTCCTACTTCTGTTACTGTAGGCACTTCAGAAAATGGAAAGTCTGTGCTGAAATATACATAGGAATTTTAATCCTTCGCCATTTCTTGCCTAAAAATATTTGCCATCTCTGTAATGCTAATTATTAAACAAATGGCAAATTATAATTTAGATTTCAGCTTAACACTGAGAAATAAAAATAAAAGACACTAATGAAGAAATAAAAAGCCTTTTGGCTACACAGAAGACAAGGGGCTTTAATAATTTTCTCAAGGCGGGGAACTGACAGTAAAAGTTACACTCCTTGGGTTTTACATGTTCTATGGACTGAGTATTTTTCACTCAAAACAGCTTTCTTAACAATCTAATAGCATAAAAATACAAAAAGAAATCCAATACAAGAATTGACACCATCAATTTTTACTTTTTGCAAGAAATTTCTTGATATAAAACATTAGCAAACAAAAATAATGTTTGAGCATGAGGTGGATGAACAACATGGTTGTTTTAAACAACTGAATTACGTACTCAGCTGAATGAGAGTCCATGAACACTAAGCAGTGTAATCAAGTCAAAATTATTGTTGTCTCAATGAAGTACTTGGGGAACTATTTGAGCACCAGGACCTCAATATGTTAGGTATAAAGGACAATTCCTCTCCCTTTTTTTTCCACTGGCAGAAGCCTAATGTACCTCCATTGATTTCAGATGTATTAGGAAGGAAGGGCCTGATCCAAAGCTCTCTGAAGTCAACCAAAGTCTCTTTCTGTTGATTTAACAGGCTTTGGATTAGTCCCTAAATAAGAACAGATTTTGGCTCAGCTAAAGGATTTCACTTAAGCCCTCTGCTTGTTCAAGCATCTAGTAGGAGCTAAGAGAATATTGCAGTCCTACTGAGTAGGAGGTTATCTTCATTCTGAACTATCCCCTTTAACAGATGTACAGGGTCAGGAGTCTCATAAAACAGAGAACCATCAGTAAGTGGTAAACCTAAGGTGTGAGGAATTAGGAAGGAAGATCCAAGCTGAAAAATTTTGACTTGTACTATTTAAGTGATGTTCCATCCTCTTCAGGAAGGAGTGTAAAATTAGAGAGGAAGTTCATGCGAGTTTCCAAATTTTACACTTGTAAATTACTTAAAACCTTAGCACCAAGTCCTGCATTAACATTATATATATGTATTTACTATATTCACTCTGCTGAACTCTCTGCAAATAGGGGCTGCCTTTAGTTTAAGTATGATGAACTTACAGCTGTATGTGGAGGGGCTCAAAGAAAATTTAAACATATGTAATTGCTTAAACAATTGTTGTCACAATATGGTGGGCATAACACAAGATTATAAGGAAAAGTGCACTCTTTACTTATTTAAGAATTAAATGCCAGAGTTGTCAAAAAATTTCATGGTATGAATCACATGTTAATAGAAATTTTGCCGAATTCCCCTCTCTCACTTTCATGGCTGCTCCACCAATCCTTGTCAGTTATAGCAAATGCTCTGTTTACACAAGAAAGTAGAAGACTCCAATCTTAGCCTGTGCATGAGGAATGTCTAGTGCCAAGAGTGTACAAGGGTAACCATCCATAAAATAATTTGAGCTCTTTCCACAAGCTATGAGGCCAGCAGTTTAGGACAGAACTCAGTGCAAGTTTGAGCATCTGGAGTTAGCAATAGACTTCAGCCTCCAAGCAGCTGGGAAGTCAGTGAAGCAGGGGGAAACCACTTTGTCTTGCTCTTTCCTGGGCTCACTGCCCCAGCTGTAGGTAGGAACAGGGTCACCAGGGCCATCATGCCAACTCTGCCATCAGACAATTTCCCTGTGTTCGCTCCTTATGCTGGGGTAAAGACAGATTCACAAATAACCTAAAAACAGCCAGGCTTTGGGGCTGTCACTTATAAATCACCCATATGTAACAGTAGAAAACAAAGAATCATTTACTTTCTCCAGCTCCACACCTACCTGAATTACTGCATTGAGCGCAATCAAAGAGAAGTAGTCTAATTCCTTAAAGTTAAATTTAAATTTACTGCATAAGTTCATTCTCTCTAATAGATTTTAAAAACTGTTAGCATTTCAAGAAATTAGCTGAACTGAAAGCACAAATTAATTCTTCTCTGAAGCTCAATGTAACATTTAAAAACCACCAGAGGAAAAAAAGTGATTCAAAACTTTGCTGTTCAAATAAAAAAGGCTGGTGCTTACTAATATTTGCCCTCTAAAATATAAAGCATGATTAAAGTTTGTTCCAAAATATATTAGGAAATATTAAAATTTTATAGCTGTCTTTTTGTAGATTCTACATGTCTTAATGGCAGTAGTGTCTATGGAAATCGTAAAAAAACTAATAGAGGTGTTTTTTCATGTCTTTGTTTTTTAAGATAAGAGAATCATGCTTTGCTTTCATTTATTTGGATGTATTTGACCCAAACTTTGCAGATCTGAAAGTAGCAGCACCCTTGCTATTGCTACTGATTCCATGCAAGAAGCATTAGGATCTTATGTGAATAATGTCTTCCTCTTCTCTCTTCTGAGAAGGAAGAACTGCTTTTAACTGACTCCCACCTCCTTCCTTCAGTCCTTCTCTGGACAGTCCTCTGCTGATTCATCAACAAAAGACAGATCTCTCAGGAGTACTGTAACTGTGATCAAGACATCTATTTGTCATGCTTTAAAATATTATTCTTAAGTTCCGTAGAAAGCCAAGCTACTAAATCTAGATTGGTGTGCTTATTAAGACTAAAAGCAGTAATAACTGTAAAATAACTATGTAAAAGGTTATTAATTTCCCCCCTCAGACACATAGGACGTTATTTCATAGTTAACAAAAAATATCTAAATAGGAAGAAGACTATTCATGATACTGCTGCCAGTTCTGATGCCCTAAGCTTTCATTCTTAGCCACCACTGCCTTTGCTTATGCTGAAAACTCGTAGGCAACAGAGTAGGCCATGGATAAGAAAAATCAGTGTCCATGTTTAAAATACAAAGCTATTGATGTGCAAGGTCACTAAGCATCACAGCCTGCTCTAGAGTACTGTGGAATTCCTAAAGAAGAAAAAAAAAAGACAATGCATTACACAATCTTGTTCAAAACCAACATCATCATTGAGTCCCTAAGACCTAAAAATGAACAGAGAATCCAAGTTTTCCTTGATCTACATTTACTATGGTTGTTCAGGGGGAGAGAGAAAAAAACAAAACAAAAAAGCCCCACTAAACAAGGCATATATACAAGGAATATAAAACACATGTATAGTGATATAACAATTTTTTAAACATTGGAAACACTACTTGGGACTTATCTTTATGGAAACATCGCTAAAGAACTGGTGATGTGATCCATGTCATTCTTTATTTATCAGTTTGTAAGTCTTGTTCATTAAAAACTGTATGAAGTTAAAAGATCAAGTATTTCATTCACCTTTTTTCACCTTTGTTGAAAAAAGAATAAGTGTTTTTAAATAACAAATACAATAATTTACAAATGCAGTATAACCAAAGCTTATTTTATGAAATTCAGGAAGGCCAATAGAAGAACCACAATAGAAGAATATTCTATATAACCCTGCATTCCTGTAATATCAGAGTAGTCCATGACAACAGATGACCATTTCATATCATTCATGGAACATCTAAGTACTCTAGCGGTTATTGTACAAATGGGGAAGACCACATGTCAGAGAGGGCATGTAACTTACATGAAGTCCTATTGGATTCAGTTCTGCAGTTAGTTGCTGGTAGACAGACATATCTTTACCTCATGGCAACAAACGGAGAAGCTACAGGGAGGCCACCAAAATAACAGACGTACTTCCAGGGACCAAACATTTGGATCATCGTGCAGATAGTGGGGTAGTTAAGGTGGTCGTCACTATTTCCCTGTATTATCCTGTCTTTATGACTACTCTGCTTTTTTATAGCTCATGTAACACCAGAGAGTTGCAAATATAAGTTTCTACATGTATTTTCAAGTGCACTTTGTTATCTTTGTAAACAATTTTAAATACTCATTTACATCTTCTACTGCATGCACAAAGACTTACACAAAACAGTAGAAACCATGGGTTAAAATGGTAAGCATTTATTTGAAGATTAGATCCTAAATATATAGACACTCATGTATTTTAAAAACCATCAGTTATCAAGACTTTCATGTAAATGGCTTTATTTTTTAGTGAATGAAAAGCTTATCTGAGTGATACAATGGCTTAAGTGAAGAAATAGGAACGTAGAAAATAGGAGAAATTACTCATTTTAGCCTATACTAAGCTTCCTGCAACCTCAGTTCCAGCTTTAACAACCTCTAGCACCTGTTACTAGAAAGTACACCACACCCAGATTTGGGTTTATTAGTACCCTGAAATCAGTTACTTTCATGAGAAGTAATTTTATAAATCAAAAGCAACATTTTACAGTAGTTCAAAATCAGAATGGTTTGAAAATTGAGAACTATAAACAAATGCAACAGATCGCATTAAAAGCCAGCTAAACTCAGCTGTCAAATCTTCTTCACCTGTTCTACTTCCCCAGATACAGAAGCTGCTCAGAAGCTGGAGCTATCACGGAGTGGTTAGCACTCCTCTTCCCAGGCAAAGACAAGGCGTTAAAACAAAGGGCCACCGTACTACAAAGTGTAGTGCCATAATGCAGTGTTTGATGCTCTAGAGGGTCTTCAACAAGTACTGTACAGCAAAAAATCAATTGAAAATCAGCATGATAACGGAGCATGAGTTGCCCTGTAATAGCCTTAAGCCCCGCAAGGCTATGTGGGTCTCTGTCATTCCCCAGGCTGCACTGAGCTGGGGGAGTCTGCCCTCCTGCTCTGAGCACTCTGGACATGTCTGTGCTTTTTACCTATGGCTTTCACCTTTGTGTTGGTTCTAGCCAGGGTAGAGTTAATTTTCTTCACATTGGCTAGTATGGGGCAAAGTTTTGAGTTGTGCTGGAAACAGTGTTGATAATACAGGGATTTTTTTTATTGCAAAGTAGCACTTGCCCAGCATCAAGGAAAGAAGCAGAAGTGTTTCTCACCCCACCCTACCAGCAAGGAGGCCGGGGTTGCACAAGAATTTGGGAGGGAACACATCCAGGACAGATGACCCCAAGTGACCAAAGGGATATCCCCCACCATTTGGTGCCATGCTCAGCTTATAGAGCTGAAAAAAGAAGGAGGAAGGGTAAAATGCTCAGAGTGATGGCAGCTGTTGTCCCAAGTCACCCTTATGCATGATGGAGCCCTGCTTCTCTTCAGATGGCTGAACACCTGCCTGCTGAGGGGAAGTGCTGAATTCCTTGTTTCGCTTTACCTATTAAACGATCTTTATCTCAAACTATGAGTTTTCTCACTTTTACCCTTTTGATTCTCTTACCCATCTTACTGGCTGGGGGGAATGGACAAGTGGCTGTGTAGAGCTGAGCTGCTGGCTGGAGTTAAACCACAACAACCTTGCACAGTAAGGGATGCTGACAGCCTTAGTGGATCTTCTAAGCTTTCAGAAGTGGAATTTGATTTTTCTTGGCATAGATTTGAAGGCTTTCAGGTTTTTTGGGTTTTGTTTGTTTTGGGTTTTTTGTTGTTTGTTATTGTATTGTTTTGGTTTAGGTTTTTTTGGTTACTGTTTTGGTTTGGTTTTGTTTTTTAAATAAATTTCTCCTCTGAGTAAACCTACTGATTTTGAACTGTAAACATCCTCAGCATGAAATAGATCCCTCCAGTCCTATGGCTGAATACACAGAGGTGATTCCTTTGCCATATTTAACAAAGTACAACTCAAGAAGTAAAGAGAAAGAAATACGGTTCAATTCCATGCAAACTGTTATGCATGCAACAAAACGGGCCTACAAATATTTCACTCATATGGTAGGTTTAATTTCAATATTTCTTTAATTACTTTCCAACAATGTCTGGTTTCTGTTAAATTTACACTAGTACTTGGCATTTGATGCAACCCCAAAAAGATAAGATACATATGTCCTCTCTTCACAGTCTTGGCATTTTTACCTTAATTCAAGCATTAAACGGATTTGTTTGAAAAATTACCTTGCTGATTAGCTGGTTTTTTTGGTAAATATATTGCATTAATCCTTACATTCTGAATATGATGTAAGGTATACAAGCATTCTGTCTGACTCAACAGCAACATATCACGGCTTAAGGAGGACATGTACACTGATCTCTCTGAGCAAAGAAAGAGCTAATTGGGAGTTAGATTCAGTGTGATTATCAGCTTGTTTATGATAAGGGAGTACTATTCTGAATAGCACTGTAAATTCATTCCCTGATTGTGGTGTTAAACCACAGCTCACCCCTCCCCCCCTTTTTTTCTATTTGGTTAGAAGGGGCTTTAAACTACTTTAAGCAGATGACAGTGTCATGCTTTGATTTTCCTCTGTCCTGAAAAATAAATCAGCTACATGAGCCTAATGTCTAATTTCACTTTTCTAATCGGAGAAAGGCACATTTTAAGGGTTTACTATAGGAACATATTTGGGTAATTTTTCCCCATGTCGTTATGAACATTAGACTGACCCAATTAATATGAAATGTTTCTATGCTGCTGGAACAGACCGTGTTACAGAAAGAGCCATTTGCACAACCTGTTCATGATTATGGGCCATAAGGACACAAAGATGGCATAGACATTTGTGGACCATCTGAATTCTTACAGGGGAATGGGAAAGAGGAGGAAAAAAAAAATTATGTTAGCTGACTGTTGTGGGTCATGTTTTTTAATCCAGAGTATTGGACATGTAACACAGCAACAAGAGCTGATCATTTTGTTTAATCACCTTTTGGATCTGTGCCAGATGGTCTCTATTGAGAGCGCTGCAAACAGAGAGAGATGAACTGCATCTAACATGCCACTAGAGCTTTCCCGTAAATGTCTGAGAACTGAATCCAACAAGAATTTAGTCTCAGAGCAGAAAGGGATACATTTAAAAACTATGTGCATTAACTATACTTTTCCCCATAGAATCCTCACTTGGCATGAATAATTTACCCTCTCTTATGCTAATGGGATCATGAAAGTATCCCCGTGTCTTTAGTGCAGCTATTCTCAGCTTTCAGTAATTACCCCACCCAGTGAAAATAACATGGCTTCTGCAGCTGAACGGCCTACCAGTACCTGGCAATTAGAAAGATCATGGCTGGCAGAGGAGCGGCCCAGAGATGGACACACAAGCTTCGGCAGCCTGAGGAGTAGTTTGAAAAATTAAAAGCCTTCCACTGCGAACATTTACGTAGTTGCTTAGGATAAACATGCAGAGAGCAGTTCCTGCAAGGGCATTTTTATTTTTCAAGGGTGATGGAGAGGATTCCAATGTACTGTTCAGGCACTCTCATATTAAGAAATAGCAACATTCATTGGTCATCAACAGTTAAAAGAAATTTTATGGGTTGTTTTTTTTAATTAGTGCTGTCTTGCTAAACAAGAGGGAGAGAATTAAAAAGTCAATTAATGAGTGTCCTTTGGTATCTGACAATTTTATCAGCTACACAAGGAAACTCTACCATTTATTTAATGAAAAGTTTTTATAAAATCATTACAAAGAGCTAGGCCTTGACCTCTGTCTATAGCACTCCATGCTAGGTAATTCACTATGTAAAAATTATCGGACTAAAACATCTGGGAAAAAAAGCTATGAAACAGCAGGGAATGTGGCTGGTTTATTGTTTATCTTTTGTTTATGAGGCAGTATTCAAGTTTAATTACTACTCTAAATTAAACTCTAACAGGCATCAGGAGACATCCCTTTACATAACTAAGTTAAAAAAAAAATCCAGAGATTCCAACACTAGATCTTTCAAATAAATTGGTATATATAGGAAGAAATTAGTCTGTAACAACACAGGAAGACATTTAAGCACTCAATACTGTGTATTTGAATGTGTTGCATTATGAAACCATTAATATTGTAACAAACATACAATTCTAATTTACCAAATGGGATGTTATCTAACATTTGGAGGCAAATTGGATTAGGATGAGTAGAATCTGAGATGGAAAGAATGTCCTACGGGGGAATCTTACCTTTTTTATTTTGAAATACAAACACATAAATAAATATATATATATATTCAAATATACACATACTTAAAAAAACCAGAAAGATGAAGACAGAGGCAAACCTCTCAGCAGTAACAATCTCTTAGGTAAAATTATGTAGTTATTTTCTCCAAACTTTCATATACAAAAGTGGAGGAAAGAGTTCCCTATGTTTACCATGACAGTAAGTGACCAGTTTTACATGAACTTAGCTGTAGGAAAAAATAAAAGTTGAAAGCAACTAGCAAAAGATTATTCCAGATGGCATCTGTCATATTGTATTTAGGGTTATTTTAAAGAGATTACTGGCACTCTGAAAACATTCCTATGACAGAGTTTTACTAGGCTGCATTTGAAACTCCAGCACAACTTACTACAAATATGGAAGTAAATGTTTTCTAATGTGTATATAGATTTTTATCTACATCTAAACATACAAGCCTACGTGGATTCAAAGGTAAGAGTGAGGTGAGAAACTTAACTACAAACAAATACAAGTATAATATTTTAAACACCACACGTGCACTCTTAGCTTTAATTTAATAAAAGGTGAGGAATCTGCAGTTGCTACCAGCCTGATTATTAGAAAACTGTATAGTGAAGTGAAGATTCCCTATGAAATTTTAATGTTACTTATTGAAAAGTGGATAAGAACATAAATGTTTGCCGACTCCAGCAATCAAACAAAAACTGCAAAAACATATATTTGTTTATACAATAGACAGAAAGAAAGGATGGAGGATACTAAAATTTGACTACATTTAGCTAAGCTGGTTCTGGCATCATCATGGTTAATGTGCATGTGGTGTGCAGTGTGAGCTCAGCAGTTACTGGGCCAACTGTCTCAGTATTTCTGGGAATTCTGCCTATTCACAGTGCAAGGATTGTTCAATTGCTGCAAAATGTACAAAATGAATTTTACAAAAATGAATTGTAAGGAAGGCCCCATTACAACGATTTTACAGCAAAGATGTCAACATCAATTTTTCTTTCATGCATAGCTAATGATTAAAACAACATATTCCATTTGCCTAAGAATTTATTTCATACAGGCACATCAAAATATTGAAATACAAAGTTATCTTTTCTCTACTCTTATTATTCATTGCTGCTGAACCCACACCATTGTTCAAACCATGAAAAAATAAAGCAAACTTGGCAAGAAATACTTAAAACAAAGGCTCATCAATATTCTCCAATTTGTCAACATCTCAATTACAGCAATGGAAAAAATGTAAATTTCATGTGCTTTGAACACTGAGGGGTCTATTCTTCTGTCAATGCACATGCGTAACTCCCACCACCATTAATGGGAATTACTCATACATATCAACACAAGGACGGGCCTCTCAAACTTGAAAGGAAAAGATGAATTAATTAGGGCTACTTGCTTCCTGTATCTTCCTCAGCTGAAAAAAGTCATTGTTCTTTAAGAGTTTTTCATACTTCATACAGTTCACCTTTATGAGGGCTGTGCTTTCTGAAATAATGCAACTCCAGTGAAGCATTATTTAATAGGAAGTTTGATTTTTCACAGTCTGGAAGTTTGAGCCTTTCTATGAGGAATTTTCTTTCTTATACAAGACTGCTCTCTTCCAATAAAACCATACCCTATACCTTTATAAGTAAAAATACAAAGGAAAGTTATGTTCTGAATATTATGATGAATATGCATACTAGCTTCAACAGGCTTACCATATTTACAGGACTAAGGAAAAGAAGCTGTAGCATTAGCTTTTGGACTAGTTTCCAAAGACTTTGTATGAATATGTTATTTTTCAATTATTACTAACATCAGCCTATTTCTCTCCTTTTTCTGACAACTGGAGTTTGGTTCAAAGATTTATGTAGTTCTAGTAGAGTTTCCAATACTAGAATAGTATTTGGGCTTTGGGCTTTGTCAGTTAGTTTTGTAAACAAATTTGATTTAATACTATAGTTATTACAAGATTGTATATGCTGAATAAGAAATATACTACCTAATTTTTCCAACAAGCATCAATCCAGAGAGTTAACCTGTGATCAATGTGTAATTTCAGCTAGTATTTTAGTTGACTTTGCCCTGAATCAGATTAGGAATCTTTGCCAAAGAAAGCTATTGTGGGTAGATTTGTGAGACAAACATCAAACTTGCACATAAGTGCTTCAAAATTACTTTGAGATTTGCCCTAGAGAGTAGCCTCAGATATTATTTATAAAGGGCCAGATCATTCAGCACAAGTAGTCCCATCAAAAAAAGCCACTAAGCCAAAAAACCCACATATCAATGAGCTACTCACTCACATGGGTAAAGTGGATACGATACTCCTTTATATTTTTACTGCCCTATAAGCTATAAGAAGTTTCTTGTCTCTGGCTTCTCACTTATGATCAAGTTTGTCACCCAAGTCTAATCCTAAAAAGATGCTGGCCTTCCTGAAAGGTCCTGAAGGAAAACAGTCTCCAACTTGGCTGGATCAGGCCCTTTGAGTGACTGAACTATGAATAAGACAAAGCAGGTATACAATCCTGGCACCATAAAATATGAAACTGAAATTATTCCCTGGTGTTTTCCTATAGACCACATGTTTTTAAATCTTAAAAAGATTTATTTCTCACTTTTCATGCATAATCTGTCATATTCATTATTTGCAATATCCATAAAGAAATTAAACAGGAATTAAAGACTGGGAGCATCACATCCATCACTGTGGTATAAACTGATGCCAAATTCTAGAAGTCATTTAGCCTTTTATGTAAAGGCGGGGGCTGTTTTCACTTTGTTTCGCAAAGAATAAAGAAAACACAATACCCCAGAAGACTTTCAGATGTGTTTTTTCCTCTCTGAAGAAAAGGGTGGATGATAAAGCTACACACACCTTTTAATCTTCCACTTAGAGTTTTTACACATATATTCCCTGGCCAAAACCAGGGCCTTCTCTCTCCTCTCTCCTCTCCCCTTCTCTCACCCCCTTTCCTGCCATCTCCTTTGCTATAACTCAGCTAACCCAACAGAACCAGTCAGTTTTAAATTTCAGTTGGGACCCCGGTGACCTGTTAATGAATCTACAGAGAGGAGAAAAACTCACAGTGTTGAGTTATGCCTGGTGTTGCTAGCTGACTTGGAGTCAGAAATGCTTGAAGCGTTAACGTAATTGCAAGAATGTGAAAAATGAAGCGTTGGGCTCCTGAGCAAAGCAAAAGGTCAAAGCAAGCCCTACACAAAACAAGTCTCTGGAAGATGGCCTCATTAGACCATTAAATCAGCTTCTCCTTTTTGTAAGATGTTTAGAGTGTTTTATTTTTATTATTGGATATATTTAACTCTTTCTCTTTCTAGAGCAGGGGGAAAGTTGATCAGACCTACTACATAACTTCTAATCTCTAAAATAGTATTACACAGAATTGATTTGCATTTGTGAATCTGAACTGAGATAAAGTCAAAAAATGCTTGTTGGATTACAGATTGCTACTACTTTGGTTTGTCAGATGATCAGTATGTTGTATAGCTTAGTTTTCTGTTGAACAAGTGAGGTGACATGTTAAGAACAACATAGACACTTACCACTAATAAAATTAGGATAATCTTTCAACATTTACTGCCTGAAGGCCTTTTCTTTAACTCTTTCAATACCACCATGTTTCTAATAATACCAAACATGGACCATATTAACCCTTTTGATGCCAAAGGGCAGCCATGCACTGTCATGGAGAGACTGTCCTCATAAACAGATAAAATGACTAAACATTCTTTATTTGGTTCAAATTTTAAAAATTATGAATGGATTCTTCCGGACAATAAATAGATCTACCTCATGCAGAGAAAGTCTGCAAAAGACAGTCATCACTCAACCCAAGTCCTTTCCATCTTCCCCCCTACCTTCCCAAAATAAAATAAAATAATAATATTAAAAGAGAAAAAAATCACAAGCTTCACATCATAGACTTAAGGCTAAAGCAGAGACCCCTGGAAAGAGTTCTCTCAAAAGCCAGAACAGACTCTAATATGAATCAATCTCTGCTGCCACCAGGCCTTAATGCAGAAGGCTGTAATTTACTAATGTAACACAAGACTCCCTAATGAGCTCCCATTTCCAAGAAATCCTTTGGAGCAAGTGCAACTTGAAGCAGCATTTGTGGATACTCTTGACAAAACTGCAAGGAAACCAAGTTGACCCAAATAACTGCACCAGAATAGCTCAAGAGGGCATCTATTCATCTTGAGACCAACTCATTGCCAGTTTACAAATTATAAGGTAAACTCTCCCCCTCTCAAGGAAGCATAATGAAAATTCAAGACATATCTCCCTCTCTTTAGTCTTTTCCAGGAATGAGAGAGGGAAAGCAATCCAGAGCCATCTCCAATGGGAATTTTGCTGGTAGAATCATCTTTTAGTTGCCAGCAGCTGAGTGGAAGAGTGATTTACCACTGGACGTTTGCTTTCCTTTAAAAGGCCCAGTTGAGCACTAGGGGAAGCATACTAGAGATGTTTTACCGTGATATACTGGGCAGCACTAGTGACTGATTTGGCCCTTCAGTGGTTGTTCCCCTTCTGCAGAAATGAGTCTAACAGGTTTGTTAAAGTCATATATATTAGCAGAAAACTCAGTTTCCAATGGGAAGTTGGTGTAGTCATCATCAACTGCTTTTTCTAATGCTTATCAATATTTCCCAAGCACCACAAGTTACATGACAAGGGATCAGAGACTAGTGAAATGCAAGATCCCTGGATATTGATACAAGGGATTTCTTTATATGGCTCAACGAAGGAACTTTTCTAATTTCTAAGGGGTTACTGAGGCACAGTGAAGATACAGTTCTGTGGAAATTTCATACCTATGGATGGAATGAAGATGCTGTGGCAGACCACTCAAAGGAATAATTTTTAAGTATGCAAATGATCATCTGCTACACCAAGCGTCTTAACCACAATATACCATGTAAACATTTGATCAGCAGTAAAGCCTACGGACAGCTAATAGACATAAATAGCTATTATTTATTAGCTGTGGCCAGCTAATAAACACCAATATGCTGTTTAGCAGTCAAGCTCTCCCTTTCATCATTAGCTGCTGAATCTGTAATGGTTCACGCTAGGTCTTGTACAGCTCCAATCTAACCTCATAGAAAAAGTCCTTGTGACTTATGTTGGAGTTGGATCACACCCTGTGCCATGACTGCTTTCTATCAGCTATAAGATTACAAATGTATAAACAATTCTTACAAATAGGAGACAAAACCAAACCACTCTACCAGAAAAAAACTTTGCAAGTTTCCAGAATTACAATGGGTACAACACCAGATCGTAAGACAGACAAGAGAATCTAGCTCTGTGCCAAGCAGTGGGCCACGTGACAGACATGCAAACACATATCTGCTCTGCCACCTAAACGAGGCAAATATCATGGTGAGAAGTGGTCCACAGCATGAGACCTATCAAGGCAGCTCTAGCCCTGAAGGTTTCTCCTCTCTACAGTTTTGGGATCCCGCATGGCTTGTTGGATGTCAGCCCTGTCAGCTGGCTCTGCTGAGCACGTGGGTGAAAACACAGAGGCAAAATACTGCAGGTGCACAATAAACATCTCATGGCGGGACCATATCGTAAGACCTTATAAAGGTAATATATAAAGGTAATATCTCTCTCACTAGCAGAAGCTTACCATGTTTACAAAGAAAAACAGGCATGGAGTCCACCTTAAACTTTGGTCTTAAAAAAAAAGGAAAAAAACCACAACTCTGAGTCAAGATCCAAGAGTGACAGCAGGTCATCATTACCCAACTTTTAGCACTGGAGGCTTGATTCTTACACCTTCTGGAGTCACTTATTCTTCTAACGAATAGTGTAAAACACTATCATAACAAAATGACAGCCTTTGACACTCAGTCAGCATGGGTACAGATGACCACACATAAGGTGCAGTAGGAAATAAAACAAAAAATTCTGAAATAATAATCAAACTTCCTGAACCCTTGAGAAGGTTTCACTGTATAGGTATATCAGAGATTTTGCAGCTCAGGTGCATCTCTGTTTATCATTCAAATCCAGATTTTTAGAAGAAGAAACAAGTCCGTACAAGCAAACATTGCAAGAAACATTTTTCTGTCCAATTCAGGTTTTTCTTCTACTTTATATAATTTAGCAGCTTCATAACTTCATATAGAATTTTCTTTCCCGGCTAAAACTACACGTTAAACTCTATTACCCAACTCAAACAACTGCACCGCAACTGGAGAGTATGTCTGTCATTATATTTACTTACACCACACAAAAATAAACTGTAGATAACCAAATTTGTAAAGGAATTGGCAGAACTAATCAATTGTTATTACAAAGCTTGTTTGAAGATTAGATATTTCACTTTGAAATAACAATAAAATGCAGCTAAGTGGGTTAAGAAAAGGAAATACCGTCTCCCTAAGTCACAGCTGATTATACTGCAAGTCTGCCACTCCATGTTTACTCTAAGGCAGATGTACTGATATAATGAAAAAAACTGGAGTTATTTTAGTCATGCCTACTTTGCGGAGGGAAAAAGTTTGACCTTTTACCTTGCTCGCTGCTGTTGTCTCCACTCTGGGAAGCGTGGCCCCCGCTGGAGGGCCCTGGTGTGCCTGCTGAGTGCGTTGAGGTTGCATCATCATGGTCTCTCCAAGATGAAGGATTCTGGTGTCAGAGTGCCAAGGAATTTTTTCCACGGTTCCCATTCCAACAGCAAATGAAGAATAGAAAGAAAACCAGGAGAAGGGGGGGGGGGGAAGTATACACATTAGCATTTGTCAAATGTGCCAAACACCAATACTGTTTGCACAGTGTAATAATTCTTCAGCAAAGACAAGCAGAGGAGATACAAAGATTTACTTGTTTAAGCACAGGACAGATTTTTTTTTTTCTTTTTTAAGCTTTCCAAAGAGTTGTCTGGATTTAATTGTTTGAGTAGTACTGCAGAAGAATATATCAGGAGTGAAAAAAAATTAAGTTTCTTAATGAGCTCTACAGGGTAGTGGGAGGAGAGAGCATCAACCTGCACAGTTTATGATACTAGCTATTCTCATTAGGATCAAAATTGTTGCTATGCAAACTGTCTTCTTACACTTTGTTTTTATAGACTGACTAGAGCAGTGAGGGGAGAAGAGGAGGGAAACTGTTTCAAGAAGTACAAGAAAACATGCATGGGAGAGGAGTATGTCCTCACTCCCTACCCTCTCTGTCACACATTTAAACACTGGAAAAACTTTCAACAGATTCAAAGTTGTGAGGGGAAAAAGCAAGCTTTCCCTGAAAGACGTTATATACTGGGAAAGATGTTTCCTCATCCCCCACCCCCCATCACCACCTTGATATGACACATTTCAAAAGACTTTCTAGAATTATCTTTCTAACAGTTCGCTTACAAGAATTGTCAAAAATAACCACCAGGTGATTATATAAAATAACATGTATAGTGATTTTTATGTAATTCTTTCTACATTACCATGCATAAAACACTACAAAAGGGAACACAGAAGACAGACATACAAAGTTTGCAAAACTTGGCTAAGTAAGACCTCAACTACTGTACTTTAGTCACATAATTCAAGTACACTATCTAATTTATTGGGTATTGTCTTTCTCGGAGAGAGGAACTGCTATTTAAAAGGATAAGTGAGGAAAAGTTAATGTTACAGTTTAGTGCTACTTTGTTGAGTGTATTCTCCTCCTGTCCTCCTCCCCTTTCCTGATCATTCCCAATACCCTGCTGTTGCTTAAAGGAAAACAGGAATTCTACTGTACAGGAAGAGCTTTATCAGCACCACATGAAGGCAGGCAAGAGATGGAATTTCCTCTGGCAGAGAAGGGGAGCAAGAACACATGAAACAGATCAGACTAGGGGCAAGATCTGTGTTACTTGTCACCTGTATGCGACAACTTTAATCGAGCGCGTTATAATAATTCAACAATGAAACAAACAATAAGTCCCCCCTCAAAAAAAATAAAAAAAAGAAAGCTTCTTAGGTTTGATTGTGCTTTAAATCTGCATTGTGAAATAATATCCTACTATTAAAGCATGAGGAGAACCTGAAGACAGCAGATGACGGGTTTGAATAAATTTTTTAAGCAGGACTGATCCTGACCTCATCTACCCCAATGCGTAGTAGGAGTAAGTTCAACAAAATCAACTGATTTACCCATTGTAAAATACAGTGTAAGTGTGATTGGGACCAAGTCCCAGAATCTATACTGAAACATCTCAAAGTAATCTCCTAGCACTGATTAGTACCACATGCTCTATAGCAATGCAGAATAGAACTGCCAAATAACGGCTTGCTACAATACCCAGTAACATTAATCTGACGGGTCTGACCCGGATCACAGCAGAGACAAAGGAAAGAGCCCATAACTTCAAAAGGTTCCCAGAAAAGTCTCATGTGACCAAAGGGTAAGAAGGATCCAAATCACCTTCACCTTACAAAGACAGACACACACCCACGTACATGGTTCCATGGCAGGAAGATAGGAGTAAAATCAGAAGACAGGTCAGGGTTTGAAATTTGCATAACCTGTCAGCACAACAGCATTTATGGCACAAAATTACCACCTCCTCTAAAACCTAGAAGACTGATCTACTTTTCCTCACACAGAAATTACACATGAAATTACAACATGAAAAAAAGCCACCAAACAATAAGATTTTATATTCTTCAAGGTTATCGTATTAAGTCTCAGAAATCACTATTAATACTGTAATCCCCCACAATTTCATGAAAAAAAAAAAGAAAAAAACAAACAAAACAAAACAAACAAACAAACCAACTACCACATTTTACCATCATTTTACAGAGTCAGGTGGAGAGAAACACAGAAAGATGAGAAATCTTGAAAGCTGAAGCAGCCCAGATGTTATTAGAAAGAACAAAAAAGTTGAAAATAAGGTTAGCAAAAAGTTCAGATGGAAATAAAATGCAAAAACTGAGCAAGTTTCTTTACAGCTTGGATTAAAACACAGTTCTGCCTATGAGCTTCTCTTTTTATCTCTGAGTTAGGAAGCCACTCAAATAGCTTCAAGCTGAAGGCAAACAGCAGACAGGAGCTCTTCAGCCCTCTGCAGCCTCTTAGCGTCAGCTGTTTGCCGGATGGTAATCAGATAAAGAGCTAGAAGAAATACATGAAAAAGGAAAGAAACAATAGCATAGCATGAGTTTAGCCCTCCAACAGCATCATGCTGGAACCTTTTTTTAGAAAAGGTAATAATTGCAACATGTTCACCTAGGCTAAACTTTTCAGGGAACACCGTGAGTTATGCTAATTTTGTGTACTGCAGGCTTTCTTACATTAACTGCTGTTGGAGCTCCTTATCACAGATATGAAAATTACAATAATTGACTGATAACAGTTCAGCTATGTTTTAAGGCAAATGTCATCAAAACCTATCATGCAATATTTCAAAAGCTAGATCAGACTTTCTGTTTCAAAACCATAACTGAAGGAGGCTTCCCACACAGCTGAAAACACTTGCTGTCTCTACCAGGCCGAGCTGTTCTTGACCTCAGTTTTTAGATCCTGTTTTAGAAAGACTGACTGTATTGATTGGGAATTAAATGTATTTCTTGTGACACAGTTTTCTTGAGGAAGCAATTTGGCAGAATTTTGTTGAAGGACAGAAAATATAAGATATTTACTAGATGTGACAGTAGAATATTGGAGGAATTTGAAAGGGAGGGAAATAGCTAGGCTTTAATATTATAAAAAATCACAAATAATTCTAGGGGTGGAGTTTACACACTCATAAAAAGGCAGAATTCTTTTGCTTTGGACTGAGATCATTGTTACATGCCAGCGAACTTCTCTTTTTCTCCCCTAGACTGTTTCCAACCTTGCATCCCTCATGAAAAAATTCTTGGCCAAATGACTAATCGTAAGTAGTTGCTTTATGCGTGTCTTCACAAAAAAAAAAAACAAAACCGGGACCAAATGACACATCTAAAACTTGCTTCACTGGAAACACTTTATCAGTACAGTTTGGGTACCTAAAGAGATCCTGGCCTAAAGCCTGCTGATGTTAGTTGCAATTTTTCTGTTAGTTTCAATGAAATTTATATTAAGTCATCACACTGGGGGGGGGGGGAAAAAGGAAAAAATAAATCTAACATATAACTTTAGATAAATTACACAAACTGCTAGCATGGCTTCTTGTTTCTTCTTGCAAGTTTAGTAATATACTTTGCAGAAACACATTGAAGAGTGTGGATGATGTCTGCCAAAATGCAATTGCCTATTTTGTATATGTGTGGATACTATAAAGATTTCACACACATATGACCTAAACTAATGCCAGATACCACAGCAAGTGAACAGCGCACTTGTATCTATTCCCAGTAGTTTTAATAATTGGGAGTCAAATATGGTACTCCTCTTGCTCTTACCTAATTGTGTTAAAGAGCAGTGTTACTAGGAGAAAAGCAGTGAATACCGAGTAGAGCACAATAGAAGGAGATGGAAAATAGATACAAGAAGCTATGTCTCCAGGGAAAGTATTTTCTATTTGCTGGGCTACACACTCCCAGCTGATAATGCAAGTTGTAATTAATATAAAAGCAGGAGACAATATGGGGAAAGCTTGTACTAGCAGGGCCACAGGAGATCACTCCACTGCTATCCACTGTTTCTCATTTACACACACAGCCTTCCCTAGAAAACACAATTTTACCAGTGTTTTTTCCCTTGAAAGTTAAAAAAAAAAAAGATTTAGCACCACCATTGAATTTTGCTAAATCTAGAAAAGAGCAACAGAAAGGACAAGAGACTCCTGGCATACAAAGCCTATCTGACACATTACTCTTTTGTTGATGTTGAAAATCTTTTGGAAACCGCAAGAATTTTTAACTGCTACAGGATTTCTTGAACAGAGATGTTGTAACAGAGAAATTTGATATCTTCTGATAAATCACAATTCTTACTCTGATATCTTCTGATAAATCACAATTCTTACTCTGTATGCCCAAGATTTCCACTGGGTGAAGTCTGGCTAGTTTTTTGTGAGTATATGTAATCCTGCTAGAGTTGATTTTGATCTCATACTGCTTTTTATGGGGATATTAAAGACTCAATTAACCATAAGGAATCTGCTTCTTATTTATAACTGGGAAGTAAAATCAACCAGGCCAGGTGATACCCATGTGAGTAAGCTGAGCAGGATTTGGCTCACAGACATTAACTGAAGTTTTAAGTATACAACTGTGACAGGATCAGGCCCCGATATAATTTTATCAGATGAAATGGACAAAATCATTATCTTGAAGGAATAAATAAAACACAAAGTACTTTCATAAAAGAAACTACAATGGCTATAGAACTTATTCTTCATAAAGGTGGTTGGACTCAAAGGTCTGGTAAACTAATTTTGCAAATGCAAAACTGAACTGAACTACTTGACAAGGATGGCATTATTATCCCCAAATACAAGCCAAATCCTGCTCACCTTGTTCTTACAAGTAACACCTGTAAACACAGTGGAATGACTGATATGACTGATAACCCCAAAAATCTGTGTCTAGGTACCACCGTATACAAAAATATGATAGACTATGCAGGACATGGTAACTAATACATGCACATGTTTCTGTGTGTGCATCTGTGTCTGTCTATATTTTGTGAGTAAAAAGTTCAGGATGGTGTCTTAGAGACCATGTGGAGTGCATTAATAATAAACTTACTGTGTAAAGAAATTTTCAATATGCAAATGAGCCATCAGAAACTCTAATTTGACACAACATGTATGTTTTCCAAAAAGGACTACTCCTGGTATTACTAAGGTATATTATTCTACAGATACATACTCAATATGATTGCTTTTTTTTGTACAAGAATAACACAATTTAAACAAAACACAAGGGATTGGAATCTATCGGATATTTGTGTATATATATAAAATTTTCAATTCTTGTCCCTTGATTTTGCATTGAAGAAAGTGTTAGGAGGAATTTTTGACCACCCTAGAATGTGGCAGCATTCTGAAAAGCTATGTACTTTGTATTTTCTAATTAAGACTGAAATTGTACATATAATCCCCCTGCTAGTAAGGAACTGAGACTTAAAAAATCGAAAGTTTCTTGGTTTTTTTAATTGTACTTCTATGTCATTCTGTGTGGTTACACTTCATCTAGACAGATAGACAACTCAAACCAAAGAGGGAGCACGATCATCAAATAGATCGTGCAATACATTATTGGTCCAGTTTGTGAGAACACAGTTTAAAATTACAATAATAAAATTTGACCTGCAGACTCAAATTTAAGACTTCAACCATTGACTGAAGCATACTTTGGCCCTTCAAAAAGAGGAAATGCACAATATCTCCACTCTTGGAAAGTTTCTGATGCTCTTGCCCCTTCAGAAAGCACAGGGCCTACCACAATGTCCGAAGTCTTAAGCCACATCCTAAGAAGTTTGCCCTATTATTGTTGCAGTTGGCTATTTAGTTTTCTTTCTGACACACTACAGACAGAAAGAGCACCTTTAGGGTCTGATTCTGCGTTTCTCAAAACGCCCACTGAAGTCCATAAAAGTATGGTGTACCTGGAGACTGTAGCATCAGGCTCCCAATTACTGTTCCGTTACTCAGTGAAATCTTACCTAAAGGTTTAAGTATATAACTATAACAGATACGTATTACTCTATTTTTATTTTTTCTTATCTGCAAGATGTCAGGAATTTGCACAGACCACTCTTTGAGAAGAAATATTAAAGAAATGTAAATTGTCTGGATGTCCAAAAGTACAGAATAGAGGTATCTCTTCATTTGAGAGCTGAAAGGTTTAATATTCAGACTAATATTTCTCTTCTGCAGCTAAGACATTGGATTTCTAATCTGTCAACAGTCTTTTTTTATAAAAGAGATGTATGGATATTTCTATCCATTTTTAATTAAATTTTATAAATTATGATCTGTATATTATTACCTCTGAGTTGCAAATTGACTAGAACACATAAACAAATACTAAAAGGACTGAGGCCCTGATCTGCTTCCCACGAAAGCCAGTGGAAGGGGAGCCATAAATTTCTATGGGAGAATTGCAAATAGTTTTGTGCTAAAGGAAGAATTGTGGCATCAGGTGAAGCAAAGTACAAAAGAAACGTAATTAAAGTACAAAACGTTATCATATGTTCAAAAAAGTTTAAAAATCTTCAAATTTTACAAGCATTATATTTTTCAGATTTGAATAACTTGAAAAGAGAAAAAAGGATCTTTCAGCAATCTCAACAGATATTTTAGGCTGAATAGATATTTAGGTAGAATGCAGGATAAGGCCCAGAATGTTTATGTTAAACAATAATAAATTGTCTATGCTGGGAAACTCAACTTGAACTGCAGCTGCAAAGGTTTCTTTCCTCTTTTCTTATCGTTTTTTTTTTTCTTCCCAAACTGATCTGGTTCAGCCAGGGTGTAGCTGTAATTACCTTCTTCCCATCTACAGCTAATACCTCAGAGCAATAAAAAAAACTGAGGGTGTTAAAATTTCAAACACTAGTTGTGGGCTGTTATATTTACTAAACACAGCAGAGTAGTAACAAAAGTTTCATCTTCTTGTGGCCAGCACTGCTCTGTTTGATCTACGAAGTCCCTGGACCTTTTTCACTAACTATATTATATAACGGTTAATAGCACACTAAAATAAAATTCGATAAACACACTTATTACCAAACATGTACAGCAAAATCACTTACAGCTGTCTCCTTTTTCCAGCACAGGGATATCTCCGAAGAGTTCATTCCTTTGTTGATTTTGGTTTTGGTTTCCAATTAGGTGATATAAATAGTAGAGCAGTGGATTTTGAAAGTGGAAGCATGCACTATTTGAGTACCTCATTTAAAGTCTTATGGTAATAAGGTAATATGGTAATAAGGTAATATGGTAATAAATATTGGTTAATCCTACAATTGTTTCTGTTACTTTCCCTTTTTCAGGTTTTCATGTCTAGCAAACCAATAAAGCTGAGAGCTGTCTTAGTTCCTAGTTCAGCACTGCCACTGTCACCACTACTACCTCTCACATTCATGTTAAACACACAGAGGGTAGCTTTACACCACTTAACAAGAATAGAGGGGTATGGATTTTTGGGGTGTCAAACAGCTGTCACAAACTGTCACCTCCTCAAGAGAAACCTTGGCACACAACAAATTAACCTACACTTCTTTTGGGCTATCATTATTCACAGCCAATCAGTTGAAATGCTCCTAGTATTTCATGTGCAAATAAAACCATGAGGGGAAGACCCGTGGATCAGAATAGCGGGCCAATACATAAAACAGAGGAAACAACACGCTGTCTCTGTCCTTCTGAAGTGGCTCATCATCTCCCCTGCACCAACTTTCACCAAATGAGATCTAGCCTGAGGCTGTATATTAAATATGCATATCAAGGCAAATGAAAAAAAATAAACCTGGAGAGTCAAATTGGACAAATTTGCATGCTTGAACTGTTACATTTCCAGGTAGATGTTCAGAAATGATAGCTCATTTTTAAATAGACTTGCATGATTATATTAACCATTTTTTTAAGGTTTTCCTTCTCTGTGAATAAAGGTGGATTTCTTCCTGCTGGAACCTTGCACAGTGTAAATATAAAACATGGTAGTTTGACTAAGCTATAAAAAAGTGTTAAAGTTTTGTCAGGAAAACAAGCTAATATACAAAAAAAAAAAAAATCCAATAAGGAGACACATTTCCCAAAACGCATGAATAAAATGTAACTATGTGATACAGCTCTTCATTTCCCAGTTGGTGTTCTGGTTGCACAAATTATTGCTTCCTTTCAAAACAAATAGCAGGGGGCTAAAGTAAAAATGTTATAGCTCAAATCTCCAGGAAATAAAAGGCTTTAAATTATAATACCCAATGAAGTGGTAAACCCTAACGGGTGCAAGATAAATGGGTTGTCATATTTATTTTAGTTTGTTTTTGGGGCCACAGATTCTTCTTAGGGATGATAATAGTTACCAAATTATCAAAATGCTAACCCCCTCCACCTCTGTCCTATCATTGTGTGTGAATTTAAATATTATAATGGAGCACTGCAAATTGGCTTGAGCATTTGCCATCTGCCAGAACCCTAAACAAGCTAGTTTATCTAATCTCTTCAATATAAACATAAGCATGCTCCATTTCTACACTTCCACTTGAAACACAGGCTTGTAAAGAAAGTGTACTGGAGAAACATGTTAGTTTTTTTCTGTTTCTCTAAATTTTTCACAATGAATCACTATCTTTCAACTTGCCACTCATTTCAATTTCTTTTCTAGTATTCTCCCAGGATACTTATGCCCACTAATTTAGGGTTGTAAAATGCCATGATACAAATATTTTTGAAATTGTGTCATGATTCATGGAGTTTAACATCTACATGTGAGATAGCTGATAAGCAGAGAAACTTTCAGGAAGCTCTGCATACCTTTTTCTCTCAAAATAATAGATTTGAAATGTAAAACATAGCACAAACCTTGTCCTGCAATGTTTACTGAATACAAATGAGAAAATGAAAGCTAAGGCTTGGGTCCCAAAATATTTCCCATAACTAAGTCGTGCCAGAAGGGGGACATTAGAAGACTTTATTATTATTTTATCTCCCAATTCAGCTTCAGTCCAGGTCTAATGTAATTATCAGATACTCACACAAACAACATGTTTTCAAAGGAAACAAAAGCTCCTAGAAAGCTCATTCTCCCTGGGCTTGCAGCTACTCCTCTTAACACACTGGGAAATAAAGGCAGGCGCCTGTGCAGAAAGCATGATTAACTTCACACAGGGTGTTAAATTAATATTTCAACCACTAAAATATTAGACTGTATCATTTAGATTAGGAGTTCAATTGAATCTAAAACTGTGTAAACCCCTTTACCCCCCAGGGATGCATTCCTATAAATAAACTGGAGTTCACACCCACTCTTTTTAACCAGAGCTATTCCTTCCCTTTTCTGCGGTACCAGCTGCAATCTTTCCGTTCACATCCCGAAGTCTCTTTGCATCTACATCTTTTGAAGGATCACAAGAGCCGCTCCAAAACCCGGAAAAACAAAGGCATTCTCCTCACCACGCACACCAACATTTAGTCCTACACACATTACACTAATCCACGAACTCCTAAAGTGTTAAAATCAACCGCTAACCTATGGTTACTCAATCATCAATCTCTCCAGCTTTCTGTAATACATTGTTAATAATTGCTTCATCAAGGTTACTGTCTTTTATTATGAAGATGCTTCAGGCATTTGGCAATAAGTCCATATTCTGACAATAAGTTGCTCTAAAGCAAAAGCATTGGAAACTCTAATGTGCTAACCCCCTTTTTTTTTTTAATGCAGTGTGGTATTGCCAATAATTCTCATCACTTGTCATCCCCACAAGAGGGGAGGGGGGAGCAAATCAGCAAACTTTCTCCCTAACTTTCTTGTCTCAGTTTCCTTACATTGATGCATTGATTACAAAGTTGGCAAAGAAGAGGAGAAAGCACCTATCCCCACATCAAACAGACAATTTGCTAGCTCTCCAAGCAGCCCAGACCAGGAAACTTTACAAACCATTCCAAACTCGATGCTTTACGGATGGAAACTGAGGGAACCTTTTGAATTTCTATAACTTTACAAAGCAAGAGGGAAGAAAGTGTGAAGATGGGATCCGAGCTTGCAAGAGGTTAAAGTAGTAATAATACTAATAAACAACAGCAGCAAAGCAAGGAAATTGGGAATAGGTCCTCTAAGCAGGTTAAAGTCTCAAAAAATGCCATAAAGAAAACAGAAGGACTTACATGATCGGCTAAATTTGTGGAAGATCCTGAGAGTTCTTCGTGGTCTGATTTGGAGCTGCCATCCCTTTCATCAATAACAAGGTCTATTGGCATTTTTCCTTTCAAACAACTAATGTACCGATGGCAGAAGTTATCACACAATTCATGAACCTGAAAAGAATAACAAGAATAATAGTATCAATCATGGCAAACTATCATATTGCAACTTTTTTTTTTTTTTTTTTGGTAGCAAGGACAACCCTCTGTTCTACTCCACAAGTAACTCTAATTAAGGGGGACAATAGTTGAAGGCAAGGAAACAATAGAGAAATTGTTGCGGCACATATTATTCTCTAGAGACTTGTCGCAGCAACAAGTTAGAGAGAGAGATAGTGGGCTTGGACTGGTGTGCAGAATAAAATCAGATTTGATGATAACATCAGAACACTGGGAGCTGGACCCAGACGGTACCTCCGGAGCATACACGAGCCGGACAGGTACAACTAGTCACTCGGGACGGGATTGGTTTAAACCGGGGCTAAAAACAAAGGTCTAAATGGTCGGGAGCAGTAAAACGAAGCTACTCGGTGAGGTTGTGGTTAGAACCGTTCTAATCCCAGGACACAGCCCCCTGCCCACACCGCACAGGGGCCCCTGCCTCTTCCAAACATTTAGTGCTTGCTTGGGGTTAATGTGCCTGCCAGAGCTGGAGAGGGGAGAGAATGATTTCATATCTTTTTGTTAAACATATTATTTCTGAGTGAGGAAAAGAATATCTACTGAGGGAAAGGGCAATAAGGATGGAAGGGGTTTAACATATTAAATATTTAAATTAGACAAACACACACACACATTAAAAAAAAAAAAAAAGCCGGGCTGGGCCGAGCATGCCTGTCGGGTGTCACATGTTCTGATGGTACAGGTTATAGTGTCACACTGCGTTTCCCCTCTCTCCTCTGGCCATGTTTACAAGTCAGTCCAGTCGGGAGGGAAGGGTGGGGTGGGGGAGGTGACGACAGGGAGGGAACAGCATTCCCCGTGCCCATCTCCGTGGCTCTTACCTTTTCTAATTCCAAAAGATGAAACCTTAGTACTTGTATTGCTTGGATCATCTGCAAGAAAGTTTTGAGCAAGAGGTTACGTGAGAGACAGGACCACGGGGGCTGTGCAGTGCTGCGAGTCCAAGTGGGCAAGGGGGAGAAGGGCATTGTCAGGGCGCGCAGTCATTATCCAGGATTTTAGCTCATTGGTCACGCTTCAACAATTTTGATCAACTTTAACCTAAGCACTTGATTTTTATCGTATTTATTCCAGGAGCGGTGATTAGCGCTTTATTACCGCGATCTTGGAGAAAACCTTTTCCTCTTCTCCTTGCTCCCTCCTCAGCACCCCGGCCTTCATCCCTGAGGGTCCGCAGAGAAGTCAATCACACGCTCCCACCCCCACTCCCCTCCATCCCCCCGGCCCGCAGGATAAAGGGTGGTGAGTGTGTGAATAGTTTAGCATCTTTTTTACAGGCGGATTTAGGCACTTTGAATATTGAAATCATTCACATTACCAAAAGAATTACGTTAGAATTCTCCATCTCTCTCTTCTTAAGAAGTTATTTCCTTCACTTTAGCTTCCCATAGCTTTCAAACGCAGCTTTGCAATGCATAGGGCTCGAGAGTTTGTCCTGGCTCTTTTTTAAAAGAGTGCAGCTCTTTGAAGCCCCTTGACTGCAACTCCCCAGTCGGCCGGCGCCCCGCTCCCCTGCCCACGCAGCCCGGGTGCCTGGGACGGCAGCCGCTGTCCCGCCGCACCGATCTGCCCCGGCCCCGGGCGGCGGAGGGCGCTTGCCGGCAGCTGGCAGAGGGGTCGGGAAGGACGAGAGAGCAGTGGGGTGGAAGGGGAAGCAGGCCTTACCAAATTGTCCAACTCTGGATTTGAAGAAAAAAGTGGTTTTTCGGCGCGGACCTGCAAGAAGAAGGAAAAGCGGCGTGAACTACAGCTTCTCTTTTTAGCCCTGTAACCGGATCACTCGAAGGGGGAAAAACCCCTGTGACAAAACAGACTGCTACCAAAATCCGACTGATCGCCCTGGGTCACCGCGCTTGGAGAGAAGCTGCCGGCCAGGCGCCGAGCCGGCCGCCGGTGACACGGGAGCCCTCTCCTTTGGGTCTCCTGCCTGCCTCCCGCTCCCTCTGCCTCCAAAACTCGGCCACAGCTATCTTTCCCTATCACTAGTGCAGGAGGGCGAGGGCCGGGAGTCCCTGCCTGGCAGCGAGGAGGAGCTGCCGGCGGAGGGGGAATTAGGGCCAGCCGGGCCACCAGCGCGCACCCCCGCCCCGCCGGAGAGGGGGCGCCGGGGGGGAGGGGGTGCTACCCCTGCCAGCACCCGTCCGTGTGGGTCGAGGAGCTGAGGAGGCGGCGGGAGCGCTGGGGAGGGTCGGGGGCGGGCGGAGAGGTGCCGAACCTGTTTGGCGAAGACGGCGATGTCCTCGTTGAAGGAGTCGGAGGAGCAGACGTCCCCGCCGGCCACGCCGGGCTCCCGGGGCGTGCAGGTCGCCAACTCGCACTTCTCAAAGACCAGAGCTAAGAGGGGGAACAACGGGTGCCTACCGGGCAGTGGCACACAAAGAGAAGGGAGGGGGTGGAGGGAGAGGGGGAAAGAAGAACTCTAATCAACAAGTATTCTTTTTTTTTAATGCATGGACACACAGACATGGACACACGGACACAGCCACACTCTATAGCCTAGCAGTAATGCTCTGGGCAGAGTAGGAGAGAACAACATTTTGAAATAAAAATGATGAGGTTTGTAGTGGACTGTTTTTTGTTGGGTTGCTGGGTTGTTGGTTTTTGTTTGTTTGGGGTTTTTTTGAAATTGCAATACCCGAACCGCATCCCCCGTTCAGTCCTCACAGATTAGGACAAAAGTGACCGCTCCTCCAAATGCACAAGGCACCGAATGTGCTTAGCAGCAGCTCAGCTGGGAAGCTTACAATTTTTGCCACAGTTTAACATACCGCAAAACGTGGAAGATCCCATCCCTACCCTCCAGCTATGACCTAAAACGAGAGCACAGCTAGGCAAACTGCAAACTCCTTAATACGTAATTTTATTTTTCAAGGGGCCTGCTAGCAAAAATGTGGTGAAGTTTCCTGGCTTAGGAAGCACACCCAAGTAAAATACCATCTGTCCAGATAAGTGAGCAGGGGAGGGGGCGGAGGGAGGGAGCACTTCGTGAAATATTTTCCCATAGTTGGTGTAGTCAGAAAAAAAAATTATCTGCGTGTTAAGTAGTAATCATGCGTTTGCTTCTTTTCCCCTTTGGTGTCTGATCAAGGCCCCACACTCTGTCATAGATGTTACTAGATCTCATTTGAGGATCATTTAGTATTTTTTCCAAAAGGAATTGAAAGGAATTGGTGTCATTCCCTCCAAGCAATGCCCTGGTGCCTTGAGTTTTGCTGGGTATGTGTCTCTTTTCCTCATGTTCTTTCTTAAGTAGAAAACTCATTTCATTGCCCCCAATGTATTTATGTCTTCTATCTCAGGGAAGAGCTGTTTGCAAGAAGCGAATCCCTTTCATTCTTACTATCTTCTGCGTTGTGAATAGCTCTTTATTTACAAAGTTGGGAGAGTGGTATTGTGGCATGGAGGAGAACACCAGAACAACACTTCTCCAACTAAAATTCAAAGCAGTGAGAGCCGTCTCTAACTCCTAACTGTGGCCTTTCCAAGAAAGACAAAAAAAACCCCACGGGTAAGGAAAAGGGGGGTGGGGGGAGGAAAAATACCCGAGTAAATAAAAAAGAAAAATGGAAGGACAAGGCAACACCACCTCCCCCAAGCCTAGCTTCTCTCCCCGAGAGGTCTGTTTTTCCAGCACCCGTTTCTCGTGGGTGCTGGTACCTCAGCTGAGAGTCAGGCTGCGATCGCCCTCGTCCCGAGATCGCCAGCCGCGGCAGTGCCACCGCGGAGGTCTCCCACCAGAGCTGGCGGCTGGTCGGCCACCGCCCTCCCGCTGGACCCTCCGGGGCTCCTCCCGCCCCACTCCACTCCGGGGCCCGACTGCCGCTGCCGCCGCGGCCCCGCGGGAGACCCTGCCGCTCGCCCGCCCCGCTTCTGCCCTGGCCGCTCCGCGGGCACCAGCGCTGCGGAGCCGGGCCCGGGCGGCCCAGCGGCACCTACCCGTAGATCGCATCCTTGTCCCGCTTCAGGGCGTCGTTGACAGCGGAGCCCATGCTGGCCGGCATGACATTGGGGTGCGGGGCGTGGGCGCCGTAGTGCTGTCCGGCGTGGAGCGGCGGCCCATGGTTGAGGTGGTGCACCGGGGGAATCGGCCGGGGGGCGTGGGGGTCCCCGTACATGGACGCCGGCACCCCTACTCCATCCATCCCGCCGTAGTGGGGCAGCTCATCGTACTGTCAAAAAATGGGCCGGAAGAGGAGAAAGAAAAAGAAAGAGGAGAAGAGAGAGGGGAATAAAAAAAAAAAAAAAACAAAAAAACAAACCAAACAAACAACAACAACAAAAGTCAGAAGAGAGTAAAGCACCCGGACAGACACAAACAGAGCAAAACAAAACAAGAACAGCCACAACAGAGAGAGAAATGCGCAAAATGAAATCAATTGAGACCGGGAGCAGGGGCTGGAGAGGCTGAGGAAGGAGTGGGGGTGCGGGGAAAGGTAAAGGGGGAAAGCGTGTATGCCTGCCTGCGTGTGTGTGGGTAGACGGTCCTCTTCAGCACGGGCAGGAGAACCCCTAACAAGGAAACGGGAATGAAAAGGAAGGAAACGGAGGAGAGAAACTAGAGTTACTTTGCATTAGAGAGAAAGAACAACAACAAAAAAAATTAATAAACAAGCAGAATCAAAAGCAACTAGGTAAATAAATGAACACTAGGAAGGAGAGAGGTAAGGTAGGGTGCATGGGGAGGGGGAGGAGATAAAGGGGGAAATAATCTGAAAGTTACCAGAAACATTATTTAGTAGCAATTCCCCTTGTCCTTGTCAAAGCCAGAGACCAAAAAAAAAAAAAAAAAAAAAAAGGCAGCTATATGTGTATACATATATATACATTCATATATACGCAGACACACACATGTATTTCTTAGTCTTTGCTAGACAGTGGCAGTAGCGGCGGCAGCAGCAGCAGGAGCAGCAGCAAGCTTTCCCCTGTGAAACCCGTGCTACTGAGCAGGCAGAAAGCAGGGAAATCGCTCTGCTGGGGGAAAAGCTAGAAAGGAAAAAAGCGTGGAACAATTGCAGAGACACACACAGAGAGACACTCATGCACACACACAAAAAGCCAGTGAATAATTTTTGCTGCTATTTTTTAATAGTGGCCGCCATCATCAGCAGCAACAGAGGAGAGCAAATCGGACAGGCCCCTCTTAAGAGAGGATTTATATATAGGTAAGTGTTGGAGATTTAAACCTACCCTTTGCGCCATCAGTCTGCGCTCCAATAAACTCCTGGATGTGTCGTATATTTAATATCCCAGTCCAGCAAAGAAAGTGATTTAGAGTGAAGAAGATTCCTTTTTTTTTTCCAACCCACTTATAGGCTTCTCCTATTCTCCAATATGGGTAAATAATAATAATAACAACAACAACAATAACAACAATAATATATAAAAAACAGTCAAGAACCACGATGAGTTTCTGAGTTTTCTTCTTTTTTCTGTCTCTTTCTCTCTTTCCTTTTTCTCTCTCTCTTTTTCCTTTTTTCTTTCTCTACGCAAAAAAAAAAAAAAAAAAAAAAAAAAAAAAAAAAAAAAAATTGTCAAGCCCCCAAACTGAAGGTTACGATCGGCCCGTCAGCAACCCACATGTAACCAAACTGTCGTGTCTCATGGCTTTTTGCCACTCCAGCTGTCAATCAAAGCCAGGGAATGTCAAGGTAGTGAATGAATGATGGTTGATGATGATGAAGAAGAGAGGAGGAATCTTTTTAACCCCGGTTTCTTCTTCCAGGAACTCCGTGGTCGGGTTTTGCCTTTTAGGATCGCTATAGGGTTGTTGGTTTTTGTTTTTTTGTTTTTGGTTGTTTTGTTTTTTTTTTAAGTACTGTGAAGGGGGGTGGGGAAAGATGCGAAGAAAAATTGAATAGTTTGCAAAGCCCGGACTTCCCCCTCTCTCCTTTTTTTTTTTTTTT
>NW_016690318.1:1571475-1594983 GCF_001604755.1 Lepidothrix coronata
CAACAACACAGATCCCAACTGACTTTCAACAAAGAGAACAGCATCAGAATTAACCACTTCATAGGATACTTTTGCTTTCCTCGATACACAAGAACAGGTATGTCCAGGGCCTGGATGCCCAGACGTTCCCTTCCATTCCACCAGAAAGCTCTTGGTGGTATTCCAGTGCAGAAATAACTGAATTTTTTCCTCCCCTACGTTACATCAACAGGGACAGAAAGTGTATTGCCTTAATTCAAAGTCAAATCTAAAACTCTTCATGGAGAAAACACACAGCAATTTTTTGGACAGAGAGTGCTCTTACCAAAACCAAACTACTGAAGCCCAAGGCATAAGCTCATACCAGTGACTCATGCCAAGAAAAATATTTTAGCATATATTATTTTATTTGTGAAATCAGGATAATTCGCACTGGGAAAAGAAATATCTGGGTTTTTTCCTTTTTTTTTTTTTCCTCTCCCTGAGTGTCCCTCCCAACAGCAAACCCTCAGGTCTAAACCTTCTGCACACTATTTTCTCCAAAACTGCACACCCCAGCCAGCAATGACAGATCGACTTTTAAAAACCCAGCACTCCTCTCCCCACCTGTAGTAACTAAACTCCAGATATAAGCTGCATTTTTCACCTGTTTCCCTCTCTCTGGAGAATTACCAACAAATTTCAATTACAGGAAAAGTAATTAAAGCTACGCAAGAACAAGAAGAACTTGCCTGGAGATCACCAAAACTTTTATGACTCAGCCATTACCTCGGCCCTACCTACAGGTGTGTTGCCTGCAAAAGAAAAATCTCCATCCTTAGGGGAATAATCCTCAGACTACAGAACACTCATTGAAACAACGCTTGTTTTCATTCACTGCTCTCCCTTCCTTTGCCTCCTCCTGACTTGTTTACAACCTGAATGGAGATTTCCCAGCTTTTCCTCCCAAACGTCTGCATAAAAAAAAAAAAAATCAGTTCACCTACTTTTGGATCAAGGTAACATAAGTATTTGCTTTATTTTTTTTTTTATGCACACGGGCCAAACACAAACAAACACAAACCCTTCAGCACAGCAAAGATAACTGGCTATGTAACCAGAACAGAGGAAAACCAACAAGACTTGGAAAATGGGTAATTATTTTCTGAAGCATCCATTTCAATTCTAGCAGCAAGTTTAGTACTGGGACAACAGAAGTGGCCTTTGGCCAGCAGCTGAGGTATGAAAGTCTGGATACTTCATATTCCTGGAGCATCCAGCTGAGGTGTAACAGGGCTTGTTAACTTTATATACTCCCACTGACTGACAGAGCAACAGGATTTCAAGTAACGACTTCCCTGTGTTATTTTATGCCACTTGTATATATTTCCCTACACTGACAGGTTCCCATCTAACGCTGCATTTGATTTTTTTTTTTTAAACACATGCAAATCTCTTCTTCTATTCGTTATGGAGATATGTGGGATGTACTAAGCAAAATATTTGTTGCTCAAGATGAAAAATTAACAACTTTTTTTTTTAATTACTGAATCAACCAAAAGAATTCTAACAAAAAGGCATTAAAGCTATTAATTGCTTAAAATTCTGTGGCCAAAATCCCACTTCAACGGTTCAGGTTAACAGATCTTTGTATGAAATTTGTTTGTATTTTTTTTAAGTATCTGTAGAAATCGATCATCACTACACGTTGTGGAACTTAAAAATCAATATGCACAATTGATAACGATAAATTTAATGAGGCATTCAGGTAACTAATCAGGGCAGCAGTACCGGCTTTTATTACTATACAAACCAACGGCTTAAAAAAATTAAATCAAAACGAGCAAAAGTGAAGCAAAAGAAAGTCTGCGCCTTCCATTTCATCAGACGTAACATTTCTGCTCCTATCAGGGATTTACACGCTAAAATAACAAACCAAAGCCGCCAGCGGGGATGCCTCAGATTAGAGCAAACGCGATGCCAGACGACTGTAAAATCTGATTTACCAGAACAACGAAAAATAACCCCGCGAGGCACCCCCGGAGGGCCCAGGGCCGGGGTCGCTCCCGGCTCCCGCAGCCCCGGCCCCGCGGCCGCCCCCTCCTCCCCGGGCAGGTGCAGCACCGACGCCCCCTAAAGACACCGCGGCCCCTTCCCAACTCCCTCCACGCACCGCAGATGGGAACGCAGGGAAAAGGGAACCGCGCTTAAGTAGATTAAGGGCTCAGCGACTCGTTTTCTGATTATCTGCGCGATCGCGACCCCGGCGCGGGGCCCCCAAACTCCGCTTCCCCCGCGGCCGCGCGCGGGGAGCACGGGAGCACAGGCAGCACATCCCGCGGGCGGGCAGGGCAGGGCAGGGCAGGGCAGAGGAGGCTCCGCCGGGGCCGCTCCCCCCGGGCAGCCCCCGCAGCCCCATCGCCGCCCGCCGAACCCACCCCCGGTCCCACCTGCGGGGCAGCGCCGCGACCCCCGCGGGAGGGGAGAGCCGCCCCCCACCCCCGAGCCCGCGGGGTCCGGCGGGGAGAGGCGGGGGAGCGCTGCGGCAGCACCTACCCACGCCGTATTTCTCCTCCTCGGTGGGACTCCACATGCTGCCGGGCGCGCCGGCCGCGGCCGCCGATCCCCGGGCACAGCGCGGCGGGCGGGCGGGCGCCGCTCATCGAGCGGGGGCGGCTTCTCCTCCCCCCCGCGCTCCGCGGGGGCGCCGCGCCGGCTGCTCCGGCCGGGGCCGCGCTCGGGGGCCGCTCCGCCGCTGCCTGGGAGCGGGGGGCGGGGGGGAGATCGCCCCCCGCCCGCTCGCCCGGGCAGCAGCAGCCGCCGCCGCCGCGCCGCTCCCCTCAGCGCCCGCGGGCGCGCAACGCCGGCCCGGCGCCTCTCGTAGCGCGGCCCCCCGCGGGCTGCGGCGCTGCGGTGGCGGCGGCCCCGCGGAGCTCGGGCGGCCCCGGCCCCTGCTCGCCCCGCGCCGCCTCCTCCGCTCCGCTCCCGCCGCCGCCGCCGGAGGACTCGCGGCTGCCGCGCCCCCCCCGCTCCCGGCGGACCCGGCGCGCACGCGCGGACCGCGCCGCCCCCCCTCGCGCTCCCCCCCCCGCTTCCCTCAGCCCCGCGCGGCCGCACGAGGCGCGCGCGGGCGCGAGGCGCGGGGGCGGTGGCGCGTGGCCCGTGAGGGGGGGGGGGGGGACGGGAGGGGGGAAGAGGCGGGGGGAAGAGGGAGAAATCCTTTAGTTTTGCGATTAGGCTGCCAGGCTTTGTAAAGGGCTTAAAAACAAAGTCATGCTCAGCCTTTTGTAGGAGAGATCCAGATGTTATGTAGATTTCTGTTTGCATGTTCGTTTTGAGCGGATCTGGCGGTGAGCGCTGTATTTACGTGTGTGTTGCAGGACTTCAACGTTTTTCGACGTTGCGCTTGTGGAATGTATGCTGGAGTATTAGCTCGGTAATGCCTTCTAATGGTAGTGCTAATTACAGTGGGGTTATTTAGCAAATTAAGTGAGATGATGCACCCCCCACCCTTGAGCACCAAATGAACTTTTCCAAACACACAGGCGCACACACACACACGAGTTAATTTTGGTGCGTTTCTGTCGCCCAATCACTTCGCTGGAGCTATACCATGCCTTACCTCAGAGCAGTCAATTACCAAAGGTACCCGGGATCATCAATCATGGGGGGTGCTTGAAGTTTAGGGGAGGAGCGATGGTCAAACTATCGATTGCTGCAGTTTTGTCCTCCCCAACCCCCCACCCTCGTTCACGGTCCCCTGCACATAAAATCTAAAACAGACTATCCCGTTAATAGTGGGATTTATCAATGATTATGTACCCGATTGTGAATGTGGCCTCATACATAGATGGCTTTTGAAAATACACGGCAGAAAAAATGATATTCAGTTAGATTTTGGTTTGCTTTACTTTTCGTGGTGATGACGATGCTTTTCACTGTTTTTTTTTTTTTTGTTGTTGTTGTTTGGTTGGACTTTTTTGGTTTTTGATTTTGTGGTTGGTTTTTTTTGTTTGTTTGTTTTTTGGGTTTTTTTGTTTGTTTGTTTGGTTTTTAACTTTAGGAAAATGACTCAAGGGATGGGTATAGATATTTGGCCTGATTTTAATAGGCGAAGGGAATGAGCTCCAGAGGTCAATAAACCCCTCCAAAATGATGAATGATTGAGTACCTGTGATGATGATAGTGATTACCGGAGCAATTAAACAGTTTGATTAAATGAGCCATCATAACAATGATGTCTGCGGGAAATCAGCCCTCACATATAAAGAAAGATAGTGTGGAGGGCTGACAAACGCCAGTGGGCATTCCTGCGTGTTCCGCTAGAGCCGAGCCTTGCAGAGCAGGGCTGTATTTACAAATATGAGGGGAATATGGAGAAAAGTCCCTCTCCTACTTTTAGCGAGAGTTGCACCCTGCTTAAAACCCTCCAGAAGCCGGAGAGCAGATCCGGTTTGTTTTTTTTTCCTAGAGGATCTACAAGATTAAAGCTAGTCCCAAGAGCAACCGAATTGCTGTGACTGACTTTCACGGGACTTTAAAGAGAGGTGAGTAGAAGAGCCCTTAGTATGTAGATCTCTTTCAAGCAGTGATTAAGTCGATTCATTTCGTAGGGAAAAAGTCAACCTTCTTGTGCAGTATTTTTTACTCTGTCGTATAAATCGGTAACGTAATTCAAGATATTCATGGTAATGAATGCTTGGCTAATCCTTTGGGTGTGCGGAGACCTACAGAGCAGTAGGTTATGCAAATCCTTTCCTACTTTTACAGCGGTAGTTTTCTAACAGATTTTTTTTAAGAGATCTAGTAATCGGTGAATGTTATTTGGCGTTTTTTTCTTCTTTCTTCCTTCCCCTTTCCTTTCCCCCCCGCACCCCCCCGCGCCCCAGAGATGCCAGATTTCTCAACTTGCCTGGAATCATTTGCTTGTGATGCAGCCAGCTTAGAGGACGTGGTTCAAATATTTGTAGCTTCCAAACTTGTTTTTTAACCGAGGCAGTGCCTTGCCCCTTGAGGCATATAAGTGTGTCTCTTTTTAAACAGTTTTGATATCACCAAGGAAGGGGTCTTTCCTTATAACCTGGTTGTCCAAAAGTAATCTAGCTCCACTGAAGGTTCCATGTATTTGTTCAGACTTCAAGTTGTAAAAGTTCATCAGTTTTCTTCACAAAGAGAAGTTTTTAGATGACTTGGCTCCCATAGAATAAATCACTTCATTGCTTAGAATATAATTTTAGACACTTTTTTTTTCTTTTTGGCAATTCTGTTTTTCACAGAAGTCCCTGTAGATCTCAGTTCTCCTGACTAAGGAATTGTTAGAAAACAGACTAAAATCAAAGCTGAAAAAAAGCAGCCAAAGGTTTTTGCACTGTTCAATGCTGCTCCTTTCACTTGTTTAATTTTTGTTTTCTTTTTTTTTCCCCTCCTAAACTAATTAACCCCCTGCGTTGTCTAGTCCTGCTGTGCATGTGTGTAATCTGGTACAGAGACCAACTTAAGAAATTATTTTAACTTGATAGAAAGTGAAATTGCATATAGTAAAGGGAAGGCTTTCATGTTCCTCCTGCGTATTTTTTTTTCCATGTGAAAAGACTTGAAGCCTTTTTCCTCTTTGCTATCCCAGTGGATTAAAGCACACAGAGAACATGGTTTATAAAGCGTTACAGTTTACCCATTAAAAAAGAATCTCAATTTAGCGCCCTTAAGTGAAAGTACTCAGCTATTAACAAAGATGCTGTTGGGAACTCGGAGGAAAATGGGACACATGCGTGAGAGGCTGGGGGCTTTCACATACTTAGGTAATTTTTTATTTACTTCCCCCCCCAGACTGGTGCTGTTTAAAAAACAGCAATTCGGGAAAATTAAAATGGGCTAATTTCCATTTCTCCTGCATCACTTTCACAGCGAAGGCTGTTTTCAGGACAAGTGTGAGAGATGAGTTGGGGTGTGTGAGTCTGTGTGTGTTCGAGGTTTTGTTTTGTTTTGTTTTTTGTTGTTTTGGTTTTTGTTTTTTTTTTTTTTTTTTGTTTGGTTTGGTTTTTTTTAATAGATCGGCTCAAAGGTCCAAAGAGAAATGAGGTGTCTGGTATGGAAGTGCATCTCAGTCAACCGCCAGCTCCTTTTGCCGAGGCTGGAAATGGTTTTAACAGGCGGTAAAATTTCATCTTGTGGTGTCAAATTGGGGTCAGTTTGGGGTTAGCGCTCTCAGTGTCCGAGCAGGAGCTGTCCAGCTGTGTGGGGATTCATTAAGGGCAAAAGATCCGTTTCAAGAAAAACAATACAAAGACAATCAGAGGGCTAAAGATCCTCTTCAAATCGCATTTTACAAGTGCACCAGAACAAATATGGATGCTGAAACCTATTCCCTTCAAACTCCTAAATCGGCTTCTTAGTCCTTGGAGGGAGCGAGAGAGAAAATCCTCTAAAACTTAAGAAGAGTCTGTTTTCAATCAGCCTTTCCGAAGTGTGGCATCTTAGTCCTTTGCTGGCTTTGAGACATGCCTCTCTCGCTCGGTCGCTACCTCCCTCTCTCTCTCTCTCTTTTTCCACAGCCTTGCAAAAGCGGATGGCACAACAGGTAATATTTCAGATTTCAAGAATAAATCCCTCCGGAGACCTTAAACTGCTGTTTTGCATGCATGTGTGTGCTTAGTGCAAGATTTAATGCAAATAGAAAGTTTTTTGGAGGAAATAAGACATGCTTACACGAAATCCTATTGGACCCTGTAGGAAATTTTGTGCTCTCCTTGTAGGTGATGCTCCGGACGGTGGGTAATTTAGGCTAGAGTTACTTTCCGGTTCTTGGCATTTGTGGAAAGCACCTATTGCTAATCTGGTTTATTAAATTCGCGTGGTTTAAATCCTCTTAACGTCCCTACATCTGTTAGAACAATTGACGCCTTGCTACAGAAACAAATAACTTGAACCTTAATCTCGTTTGTAACCTTATTCAATGTTTGTTTGTTTGTGTACTGAGTTCAAGTATTTTTGGATGATGCCATTGTGTTCCGTAACACATAGACTACATTTGCAGGCAAAGCTCCCTATGGACGGGCTAAGGAGAGTGAAAAATTTTGCATATTCGAACTGACATTTTATCTCGAACTATCGTTCTAGGCAATGTGTCTTATTTAATGAAGAAAACAATCTGCCTGTTAAAATGTGGATGCGGGATTACATCACCATGACCCCGTAGTGAAATCCACGGGATTTTTCCTTTTTGTTTTGCTCGCAAGCCAAAGTGTGGGGTTTAAATAGTACCTTTTCCTTTTTAGAATCAGGATTATGCCACAGTTCAGATTGCTAAAACCCAAACCCGCTCTTTAGCACACTCTCCTTTGCCCTTACGGTTGCTTTTTACAACTTCAGTCACTTTTTATTCGTCTCAGCACACTTTGATTCGCCTCCGACTTCCCGCAGCTGCAAGACTTTTGAGGTCCCATCTCGGTTGCCCCTGTGAAATCATGCACGTTTTAGCTTCTGCAGATCACTGGGTTCATTTAGCTTCTCACCCTGATCCCCCCGCCTGCCAGTAGCATACTTCGCTTTTCGCTCAGCAATGTATTACTATTTGTCGAAAATCTTTCTAGTCCAGAAAGTCAATGGTAGCCCATCACGGTGAACTTTTCTTGACCTCGACTGTGGTATGACTGAGATCTTTGGGAGCTGGATTAGGAGGAGGTTCATTTACTTACCTGTTAACTTCGCTTTTAACTCTTTCTCCCCTCCCTCCTTTTTTTTTAAAGGAAAAAAAACCCCAAACCTACACGAAGCAAGAACGATTCGGGGTCGTCCTTCTCTCCCGACCCTCTTTCTCCCCCTCCTTCCCCGGGTTGCAAGGCTCTAACCTGGCATTTGCGGGATGTCCCCCCCTCCGGACTGCCTCTCCCCCGGCTGCGGCGCGGAATGCCATCAGCAGCCCTCTAGCGCTATCTGGCGGGGCTCCAACAAGAGCCCGCGGACCCACCACGGGCCCAGCCTGCCGCCTGCGCGAAGCCGGGGACGGGGTCCACTCCGCGTCCACTGGACTCCTGTCCCTGACTCAGCGACTCCCGCAAGACTTTGATGAGGCCCCCTCCCCGCATCCCATGCCTGTGGGGCGAAACCCGCTGTGGGAAATGGCACAGAGATGAACCCCGTCGGGTTTGTCCGGTTTATCTCACGCGGGTGCACATGAAAAGCTAAAGTCAGAGGAGAGCTGAGATTTTTTTTTTTTAATTTCATTTTATTTAGGCTGGGAGGTTTGTAAAAATGAAGACCATAAACAGCCGATGTATTTCCATTATACATCAGAAAAAAAAAGAAAAAACCCAACCAAACAAAAAAACCCCCACCACTGCTTCCACCAGATAGTTAAAAATCTAGTTTGCATTTTTTTGAAGAAGCCCGAAGCACGAAAAAAAAATCCTTCTTTCTAGTATGGCATGATAACCAAAAGGACAGTTAAGGCAAACTAAATGAGTTTAGTGGGTATCAGAGAATCCGTGAAGGCTCCAAACTCTGCTCAGAGCTCTGCTCTTGCTCACTCAAAATATCCCCTTTTGTTCTCCAGCTGCCTATAAAACTCTAGAAGAGGAGCGCTCTCATTTTTACAGAAGTTTTTGGTCCGGAGAGAACAATATACTTCTACCTCTTTTGAAATGATCCAGAGACTCTCACAACACACAGGCAGGCGATCACTCGAAGCATGAATTCCCCCCTCCTTTTTTTTTCAAGAACTGCTCGGCCCATTGTTTGAAACGGGATTCAGCGCACAGCCCAAAGAGAAAAGGGGAAAAAAAAAAGTCTTAGGAGCTCGCTTTGGTACTGCATTGAGAGAGCTGACAAAATATTATAGCGTTTCCTAGAAGTATGTGGCAAGAGCCAGTGGTGTGTTCTCAAAAAGAGGTTGCTTTTTACTTTTTTCCCCCTAAGATTGTGATTGTCTTTGTATGTCTTTCTTTTGATCCCACAAAGAGAATACAATATACATATATGTATTTGTTCTCCATACAAGAAATGCCGTACAATGGAATATGCGACTGGTTAGTCCTCATAATGCTTAGTTCTGCTGTAATTAATTGAAAACAGTTATTAGGTCGTCATTGGCACTAGCGTAAATAATTGCAGCAGATTTTTACTTAAAATTGACCGGTCATAGAGTGATAGATCGATTCGAAGTATAAAAATGATGTATCAAAACATCAATGTCGATTATTTGAAATATTGTAGTCGAATCTTTTTATTGCTTCATCGGTTAAGTGTCTGAAAGTGCTGTGTTCCAACATATATTTATGTTGTCAATACTGTCAAAACTGTCAGTTTTATTACAGTGGATTTGTAATACATTTCAGATTTGCTCATTTACATAAAATGTCCACCCCAGATACCCCTCCTTTTCTCCATCTCTGGAAATCTGTGTCAGTTTAATGAGAGGATTCAAGACTCATACCTGAAGAGAAAAAGAAGAAGAAAAAAAAAGAGGTATTTCTCCATTATGTCCAATTTAAACATCCATTTGGAAAGCTTGAGCTATTTCTAACTTGCCTTAAGAGGGAATTCCTTCACCACCACCACCACCACTCCCCCCTGGTTATTTCCTCAGTAGAATTTAAACACTTTTCTACTCTCACACCTAGATTAAACCCTCCAGGATAATTGGGAAACTGAGGAGGGAGACAGTGACAAGCCAGAGCACACCTGTGAATGCTGCAACCCTCCTGGAGAGTGCAATAGCCCCCCAAACCATGCGCACACATGCACAGGGGTTTACATCGTGCCAGAAAGGAGACAAAAGGAGCAATAAATATGTGTGTGATCCTTTCTTAATGATTAGGAACCCGAAGGAAAAGAAAGCAAATTGGAAGCAGTATTGGACATTTGATGCCTCCCCCACCCCCATTTTATCAGTGTCTGATTTGATCTGATTATTACCTTTAACTGTAAGCACTGATTTTTCATTAGCATGGTCTCAGACAACTCCCTAATTTTCTCCAAGAGCCCAGCTGAGGGATGAAGAAACTCAGGAATAAATAAACAAACCCATTTTCACAATAAACTCTCTTCAATCGAGCAAACAGTAAAATTAGGCAAGTAACTTTATTCCCCACCCCTTTCCGAGGATGAGGTTGTTCTAAAGGCGTTATGGACCTGAGGTGTGTGTAGGTTGGTTTCTTTCTTTTTTTTTTCTTTTCTTTTTTTTTTTTTTCTCCCAGGGATATGTATGTTTAAATAGATGCTGAAGAGATTTCTGAGTTCACAGGGAAGAGGGAAGGTTGGTTAGGGGAATGGCAGCGCGCCTGGCAGGTATTTTAATGACCATCCCTTCCTTTGAACACTTTCAATTTCTCTGCTCCTTCTCATCCAGAATATCTTCCCCAAACCAAGTATGATTTCTGATGTAATTCTCATGTGTGTTTGTGATCCCTTCTGAGGTAAATTGAGAAGTGTGCTGCGCAAAAGGAGGAAATCGCCCCTGGGGTGCTTTGTTTACTTTGGTTTGTAAAATCCTGCTAGGAGATGGTTTCCTCAGTGTGTGGCGTTTCTTCAAGAAATTCATCAGCCCCTCTACAATTGCTTCGAGCTCCGAGGGAAGAGAGCTGCCATCACTTTCTCACATCCCAAGGTGTTGCAGGGAGGAGAGAAAAAAAGACTGGAGCATTTAATTATAATGGAGGGCTGGGGGTGGGGGGAACAGAGGCTTAAGAAAGCCGTTCCAAGCCAGTACCTGCAAAAGAAAAACCTGCAAGAGCATATTTGGGAAGCGTGTGCCATTTAGAGATGGGGAAAAGTACCCCATCTTGTGCAGTAATTAGTCTGAACAATAAACATAATTGGAATAAAATCACTTGGAAGTTCCTGCGTTTTTAATTACGTTTCATTTTGTGGTAAGCCGTAAAATTATGAATGCCTCTCAATTAAACACTATCCACTTGTAAAGCATTTAACAACAATTATTCCTTAATCAGTTGGAATGTTAGCCACAAATGATGCTGTTAAACATCAAAGGGACGCTTTAGACGTTACCTTTTAGTCATAAGTAAGAGGATTAATTTCTATAATTAGAGGGGATAAATATGTGCATAAATAAATCTAATTTTTTACGCGTTTTCATCCTGTCTGGGAATGGCGAGGATCTTTGACATTGCTCGCACTCCTAGTTTTCCCCGGTCGGAGAGGACCTGGGAGCACCGAGGTGAGAAAACCTTTGCGGAGAGGCCCGATCTTGGACGCAGCTCCGCGGGCCCCAGACCGCGCTCCGCCGCCTCCCCGGGCTTGAGACTGGGCCTGGCGTTCGGGACCACCACGGACACGGGGCTTCGGGGAAATTTTCTGCCCCACTCGGCTTTTATTTACGGGGTTTTTTTACGGTACCTGTGGTCTACCTGGCGTTTCATTTCCCTCGGGGACAATTTGCTGTCCCCAAACGAAGCTCGAGATTTGAGTCGAATACCGCAAATAAAATTAGCATGACCTTGATTACACCCCGTATGAATATCTCATTTACCTAATGACTTTATGTCACGTACGCAGAGGGTCAATTTCCTTTTAACCTTTCCCATTGCCGCAGTAAGCATTCTTTTATAATCAATGGCTGTTTGAATAATCAATTCGCATTTTATGATCCCTGACAAACTCAATATACGTGTGCCTGGTTTCAGCAAAGCAGCCGGCCCCGCTCCGCGCCGTTTTCACGTCCGAAGAGTTTGCGGCGGGGTTTCCCGGCTCCCCGGGGAGGCGCCCCGGGGCTCCAGGGGACTGCGGGCGCTGCGCCGCCCGCCGGTCCCGCTCTGCCCCGCGGTCGCCCCGCGCAACCCCCGCCGGCGGGACGGGCCGTGCCGCCCCGGGTAGACGCAGCCCGGCACAAAGGCGCCAGCCGGCAACCCCCTGCATCTCCCTAGCGCTGGACGCGCACTTTCGCGTTTTCCCAATTTTCTCAACCCAAAATATGCGGGTTTCCCGCCTTCTCCCCTGATCTCCTTCCTAGGAATGTGTACAGCAAAATCTCGTCTCCTGGGACTGTTCCCACTTTCTGCCTTTGCCGGGAGAACCAGCCGACCGGAGGACGAGATTTTGCCGGCTCTGCAGCCGAGGGCAGACGGCTGCCCTGTAGCCAGACCTCCTTGAGCACTTTTGAGGGAAGCTTGGTGTCCTTGGCCACGTCGACACCTGTGAAACCTCGAATGAATCCTTGCATTAGCCTCACTGTACCGCTGACGTTCAGGAGCTTCTCACTGCCAGCAACCCACTTTATCATCTCTCCAGTCACCTCAAAGCTGGCGGTCAGGAAAATTGTCCCAGAAGCGCAGCCCCCAAGCACAACTCAAGTGCAGAAGCATACGGAGAGAGGAGGGGTGTTAGGGCAAGCTGAACTTTGCAAATGTTTTTTCTATAAGTAGCTCACATTTGCTGTGATCTACGGTGTGATTTGGGAACTGAGACTTATTGCAACCCCGTTGTCTCTACTGGATAATTAATGCTAATTCATACAGGTTCTACCTACGAATGTGTGTTTCGCTTTTCTCTGCAGATTCCATGGTTCTTTGGTATGATGTTATTCCCTGAAAGGTAATTGCACTTGATATTGTCTTGGGGAAGGCTCATTAGCCAAGGGCAGGGTGGCGTTGCCAGTCTCAGACTCTTTCAACAATTCAATGCAAACATTTGCCCCAGAGGTTCAGTACAGCACTTCCAGCTCACGAAACAGTCCTTGGATACAACATTTCCCTAAGAAACCTTAGGTCTAAGTAGATATATATATTTTCTACCCAACTAGGAAACATTTTAGTTTAGGGGGTTTTATATTAACCCCTCACTGTAAGTGGTCAAAGCTACACAAGAAGATTAGACATGTTGTCTTGGACTGCAGGACACAACCATGGACAAAAGAGTAGAAAAGGCACCACATGTCTCCTGCATACACTCCTCTGTATTCACTCCTTTACACTTTCTAAACATTTACAAAATGCGTGTCGAAAACACTTTTCCACTGCCCACCATTACAGACCTACATCTGACTTCTTTCTCACACATGCCTGCTGTCATCTCTTTGGCTCCTTTCACTTCTCCCGCTAAATTAATTACCTCACTAATGGAAGCTAATGAAACTCAAGTATAAGGTAAGTTAGGGAACATACATTAGTCAATACATATTATTTTACGAAGGTGAATCCTCCATGATTGTTCTAATTTTATTTTTTCCCTCTGTTCGTAATTTTGAAAATCTTAATATTCCATTTGAGTCTTGTCAGGTTAAGCAGAATGATTCACAGTAAAACTGCAGAGAAGATCCAGTTTTCACAAGAGAAAATGGTCCCCATAGGACTTTTGAAGTGGAAGGAAAGGGACAACATCTAGGCTTAACAAGTTCTCAGACATCACTGTGTTTTCCGTGTTAGAATAAAAGAATCTGGGGATTTATATTTATGGTGAATTAGGTGGCATATTCTCCTTGGTAATGGTGTTGAAGGGCAGAGACTGGTTTAATTCCAAACAATAGACCCTATGTCTAAAATGTACATCTAGCTACCTTACTGTGTTTACGTGCTTCTACTCACTGTGCTTTTCCCATCAGAGCTAGCCAATAAACTCAAAAAGCAAAACTCTTCTATGTTGTGTCACCACTGACTTTAATGCTAGTATATTAGAAGGGAAATTGTCCTACATTGTGACTACACAGCAAATAGGTCTAAAAGACTAGACACGTGTTACCAGTTTTATTCCTCACTCAACAGAAGGGTTGCCAATCGTTCTGTAGAACTCACCTATTAGGGGGACCAAAAGTTCATAGAAAAACACCTCAGTGCTGGGATTCTCTGTCAACAATGTTTTTCATGCTGACAGACCTCAGTATCTTCAAGTCCAAACCTGTGTCCTGAAGTCCCATTGACTGAAGGAGAATGTGAATGAAAGACACAAGGCAGGATCCTCCAAGGTGGTTTTGCAGGATGCCAAGTCTGCAGGTGTGAAGTACTCAACTACCAGGTCATATTGATAATAAATGTGGACAGTCACTACCCTTTCAGTAAGCCCTGAGCACAAGAAAACATTAGTCCTTTAATTCATATTTGGCGGTTCACAGTCATGGCTTTTGCTTGGCACTTTAAGTATTTCTTATGTTGTGGTGGTACATTCTGCTTTTCCAAAAGTGTTTTTCAAGATGAACTGGCTTTTCAGTGAGGAAACATGATCAAGTTAATGTACTGATAGATTTCATTTTTAAAGCAAATGCTAAATTTAAAACTTGTCTTGTGAATTTATAAACCATCGTTAATAGTTCTATTGATCAACAATATAAATAACTCGAGCAGAAGCTTTTCTTTGTTGTAGAGAAACATAAACAACATTGAAAAAATAACACAGAAGTGATTGTTCTGTACTCTTACCTTTAGGCTATATTATGATCACAATAAGACATATCTAGGCATGTGTCATACTGGATAATACTATTTCTTGGGTGTTTCAGGGCACAAGACTTTACCTTGGACTTCACAACGGCTGAGACTTGCCATTTAAAAGCATGGTCCTGGCATTACTAAAAAACCCCTCTACTAATATGTAATTATAAACCCATATATTGAAATTTTTTTTAAAAGAATTGCTTAGTATTAAATATTCAGATACTTTTATTTCTATTATTCATGTGCCAAGCTAAAAATAAACATTTGAAATACTTTTCTCTTTTATGGAAGAGATGATAAAACTATTCATTTGAAATGAACTCTTGGATGAATGCAGCTATAGTTTCTGGGCTCAGATCTCTTATTCCCAGCTGGGAACCCCACATCAGATCAGGGAATTTTACTTCAGTTTACTTCAAAACATTGACCAAGAAGAGCTTAGGCAAACAATTTCCAATCATTCACAATATGTTCTTTTTGGCTTTTAATTTCATTACTCTTGATGTGTCATTGATCACCTACCATACTTGCTCTATTTCCCAAAAGGTTGGTTGAAGTTATTTAAACAGGAGACTAAATGAATAATAAAAGTGCCCAAGAAATATTTGTGTCTGTGTTTGCATGCTTTTTTTGTGCAGGTATTTGTCCATGGCTTGATTCTGTCTCCCTTCCATTTGCTAAGAGCATAAAGGAAAAGCTCCATATAGGAAATGTATTCATCTAATACTGGTTCAAAGAAAAATTCTTCTTGCTTTAACGTTCACATATGAGGTCACAAACATGATCAAAACAAGAGCCATCTGAACCCCCTAGAGCTGCTTTGTAACTAGGGTTGTAGCATGAACCCAGGAACATAACCAGTTTTGCCACTGTAGGCTGATTTTGGCTTTCAAACATTATGCAAAATCATCAGTTGCCTTTTTTCCCCCTGTTCCTGGTTTAATTTGAGATCACTTCCCCTGGGAAATGGCTTTTGATACTCAAGTACGATCATATTTTTTGATCCAAAAGCAAATTTTTTTTTTGCTGTTGTCTCCAGACTTGATTCATTGAAAAAGGTCCCGTCTGCAGTCAATATGTTCATGGTAACTGTTCCTGAAATAAAAATCTAGCAAGATTCTTGGTATTTGAGAGAGGCATTGCTCTCATTACATAATCCTCCATAAATGGGAAAAAACCATACAAAGATCTTGGCCCTGCTCTCCTCAGAACCTAACAGTTTAAAAGACTTTTTAGATTAACGAGAACGGAAAGAATAGGATTTTGGACCCACTGAGCTGCAATTAGTATACTTGTTAGGTGGAGTGTTTCCTGGAAAAGTGTATATTATTGTACCAGTATTCTTAAATCAAGGACTTATTCTACTGGATTTACCATAGCCACAAAAACAAGTCAAATGAAGCATCTTTTTTCCTTTGATAATAGTGTTACCAGGGAACACTTCTGAGTCAGAGGAAGGAATTATTAATTTTTACTCAGATCTGAGGTCTGAACCGTCCTAAACACCACAATGAGAAGGTTTAGTCTTGATATTTCTTTCTGAATAAAATACGAAGTAAAGCCATTGCTATTGCAATGAAACATGTTAAATGATGTTGATGTTAACACAGAGAAAAAACAGCCAGAAAGAGTTCGTGAACCTCTCACTCTTCACTTAAGCAGGAGAAACTCTAGTGAAGTTAATGGAGTTGCAGTGACTCTAGTAAGGAGAGAATTGCATAACTTGTGTTTAACTTGATGCTATTACTTTAAAAACAGAGTTTACTTCACTAAACAATCTGAAAATAAACACAAAACAAAGGGCAAATGAGACAAATTACAAGTAAGCATGCATGCAAAAAAGGTAAGTGCAAATTAGATTTGAATATTCATGAGTCACAAATCATTGACAGTTTGAAATAATGCAAAACAGCTTTATAAATGAGGTTAAGGCAAGGGACATCAAAGGAAGGCATTGCTAAATCAATAGCAATTTGATTGTGCATATACTTGTAAATTGTGACTACAGTTTTTGTGACATGAGAAAAAAATACCGCACATGTAATGAAGAAGGTACACATAAATATTCTTTTTGAATGTGTTATATTTTTGCAATTCAGCATGTACTTGGAGGTCTGACACGTATAAAGTGACCAGATATAATTTTTGAATTTTTTCCCCCAAGAGAATTATAGTTTCCTTTGAGTATCCAATCTCCTGTGTTGTGTTGCTTAGCATGACAAAAAATTCAGTTGTGAACAATATCTGAACAGCAATACTGCAAAATAGAAAAATTACTCACTTCATTCGACTTCAGGAGAAGGATCACCTGCTAATGAAAGTCCTGTCACAAAATCATAGCCAGTGGAGATTATCTACTTGTTTCAGAGAACTTAGTTCTCAGAAGTAGGAACTAGATGAGCTGCAAGTCTCAGAGCAAACTGCTGGAGCACAGAATTTAAAAGAATGTTCACTTGAAAGACGACCAGCCTGACCATTCAACTCAGAGCTTCTTAATTTTTCTGGCTGTAAGCATCAATAAAGTATTGGATCTCTGGTCTTATTTGTGAGTTCTGTGGATATTTGAAATTGAATGGTTTAAAATGTTGATGAGAACAATGAACCAAAAGGCAAAACTGCCAGAAATAATATGTCCATTTAAAATTACTCCAGGGTGTTTGTTTTTCCTAAAAGTTTATATTTTGATTACTTAACACTTACTCTAATATACTAACCAATTCCCCTTCTTCAATGTCTTTTACATCCACTGTACCATCCTTACTCTCTGGCATGACAGATGAAGCTTCACTGGGTCAAGTGAAGCTAAATATATACACTTACCAATACTGATGACAAAATCAAGCAGGGATATCCATTTGGAAACGGTATAGGGTACTCTGGTTCTATAAGAAGAAGCACATGACTTCTTGCAGTGCTGCCTTTAAAATCATTGACTCACATGAATGAAGCTGGCAATTAACTCATGTCAAAACATTGTAGAATGAAAAACCAATATGTCAAATAACTTAGGAAAGGGATAACCTTATGTCCTTCCCAATCCCCTAGATGAGCTTGTTGGAAGCTAACGTGTCTCATGCCATTACAATATCAAAAGATACCTGTATGTGCCATGTTTAAATTCAGAGATGTCTCTGCAATAAATTCTTTAAATCTGTGTATTCCTCAGCATGAAAAAACAATAGATGAGTTAGGAAGAGTTATTCAGGAATGTAAAAGGCTGGATTACCATTTCGGGAACATTCCCTTCAACCTTCACAAAATGTGCAGGGAGAAATTGATCTCCTCTTAGGAAGAGCAAAAGGAAAAGTTACCTCTTGGGCATAGCAGAGATCTTGAAATCAACAGTTTTAGGTTTCCTTTTGGCTCTTTCACTGTGCCTGGTCAGGCTTATCAGAGGTGAATCGTATACATCCCTCCATATCTATAAAAGGAAACTCACAGTACACAGCTTTGTGGTTCTGTGACATGGAATTCGTAAGGAAACATGAGATCCTCTGATGCAAAGTACCAGTATATGCCCAATACATTAACTTCATAATCCCTGTTCAAAGCTCTATCTTTAGATTACATGATACTGTAAGTTTTGTTTGCTGTTTATAGCCTCGTGCACCTGTAGTAAAGCACATCTACATTTAAATGAGAAATTATTATCTCTTTATGTTAGAAATTATTGTCAAAACTGTGTGTGCCTATAAGCAAAGGAGATAAATACTAAAACTCTTCTAACCTTTTCAAATTTGCATTGCACTCATCACCATGTAATCTGAATGCTACTTAAAAAAATGTGGTTGTCCTCAATGGGGTCAGTTTGGAGTAGATATTGCATTACTTATGAAAATACATCAATGGCACTACAGACCATTCTTCAATTCAGCAGAAGAATACCAACAGCCTGCATCAGGTGAAAGTTTCAAAGGGTTAGGTTATTTTTATTTTCTGGTAAATTCCTTTTTTCCTGAAGAAAATGGAAAAGAAGTGAGCTAAAATTAGTGCAGCTGAAGAGCATGAGTCTCTACAGTACCCAGAAACCTGATTAATTTAATCAGGATTTTAACTTCTACTTCACTCCCAGATTTCTTTCTCTTTGTTGTTTATGGAGTTTTCTATACCTTTCCAACAAACTGCCTCTACTGGTAAGTTTTAAGCCCTTCTTTAAGTCTACTAATACTGATTTCTGGCCTGTGACTTGGGATATAAACTTTTACAGACCTAGTAGGTTATATGTGACCTGAAACAGAAAACGCAGAGCAGCTCATATTAGACCACCTGAATGCCACATCTCTTTTAGGAATATTCTAATCAAATCAAGGGAGATCTGGCTCCCTGTATGTGATCTAGATTTATACTAAGTACACCTCTTCCCAGAGTATAAACACTCTTTTTGAGACCTTGTATTTGTTTCTGCATGATCACCTTTGCCTGTCTATCTCTCACCTCCTTTCCCCCACTTGTGCAAAAAAACCCCCAAGACAGCAGGTAGCTCTCAGTAGGACCAAATTCACTGTAGCTGGTCTTGAGCTTCCCATGCAGTATTCACCTTCAGTTGCATTTCGAGGAAAAATATGTTTCTATTGTATTTCTAGGCTTTTACTCCTTTCATTGACAGTATACAGTAGGTTTATTTGGGGATGAGGGACAAAGCTTTAATGATCTCCACCACTCTCCCACAGTAGGGTCCTCAAAGTCTTTTATGAGCAGGACATGGTTTACCCACATTTGAATTATTCAAGTGGGAGAGAACAAAGGTATAGTAGCGGGTCTAATGTCCACATCTCTGTGGTACTGATCTTCTTGGGTAGATATTCCTTCTGACAACTCTCAAGATTGTATTTATGTGTGGTTGCCTGGGGGAGATAGGGGAATGAGCTGGGAATAAGATGAGAAGACAGCATAGCCAGTTTTTATTCCCCTGTCTGGATCAACCCGTGCTGGTATTTTCTGTGAATTTTTGATCAGAATCCATGAAGGAAAAGGAAGAAGCATAAAGTTCAAAACTGGTCTACTCATCCATGCAATGGAGAGTGGAACGGAAATGAATAAAGCAGTCTTAGCAATCTCATGCCTGGTGAAAGGAAGAACTGCTAAGGAGAGCAGAGGAAGGATGGCTACAAACAGGAAACATCAAACACTGTGATCAGCCAGCAAATGAGCCACCAACACCTAAATCCTACAATGTAGAGTCTTGGCTGACACGTCAGTTGGAGACAAGGAAAATGATATAATTTAGACAATGTGAATATTTGTGGATAATCCACCATCAGCAGTGACCTTGAGATCATGGAGGCAGAGTATATCCTTGAGGCACTAAGGACCTGAAGAAGAGATTTTTGCCATAGTAATTTGACTGAGGACAGTGTTGTTACACTATTGTTATAGTAAAAGAAATAGACTAAAAATTAATAGAAATCATATAGAATGTTCCTAGAACATTACTTACATTTCTAATCAACTATAACACAAGACAGTTTCCCTTAAATATGTAATATACCCAACAAGATATCCTCTGTTGATACAAGAAAACAGCTCTGCTGTTGGGGTCTATATGTTCTATAAGTTTTCCCTACCAAATTTAATCCAAATTGCTAATGCTTCTGAAATAAAAAATAATTACATAATATATTTTCTCTTTAGAGTAAGTCTGGAAATTGCCAAAAACTACTTGTCAATACAATATTAGATCATATGTGACCCAGACCTCACATGTGTCAACAAGTATATTTGCTTCCTTCTGTTATTTCAAATTACAGGAGAAAGAGACATAATCCTCACTGATCAATTGAAAAAAAAATGCTTTACCTTTTGTTATTTCAATGCCATCTGTTAAAATAAATCAAATGCCAAACTTACTACATACACAGGGCACTAAAATGGCTTTTTAATTTAGCTTGCATATTTCAAGGAAAGCAATGCATTTCTATATACTCTGACTTCTTTACATGAATTATTATGTACTGCAAGTGACATCTACTGGAGAAAGCAGAGCTAAATGCCTACTCTACAAACTTTTTTATTGCTATTAAAAGGACCTCCCTTCAGGAAATACATCTGTTATTTAATAGAAACCTTGCATCTATGCCCATTGAAATGCAGCTACATAAGTGCTTTCAGGGTAGTTAAAGCAAAGCTATAAGACTGTCCTTTTCATAATACAGAAGGTACAGAAGACATTAGCGCTTTTTTTTAAATTTTTTCTTTTATAAAGAAGGTGTTCATAGTATAAATTTGCTGAGTTTACAATAGAGGGCTTTTTGAAAGAAACAGCTGTTTGATCATGGTGAGTAGTCATCCATGGTGCTATAAAATTACTCAGGATGTATTACAAAAGTATTCAGCAAAAGAAATGAGGTTACAGCTTCAAGTTTGAAACTGGCATGTTAACAGATGTTAAACAGCAATTTACTTGAAGAGTTAATGCAAAACCATACTACTGTCAATAGTATTGACAGTATTGCCTAGAAAGTCTGAAAGCCTATGCATTACATTACTTACTGGTTGAAGTTATCTGTTGGGACACAAATTCATAAATACCTGCACTATGCTAAAATGCTTGTAATCTGTACCTCTCAAATGTTGCATGAGTATGGTGCATCTTTAAAAAAAGCCCTCTTCTTTCAGTGAAATATGATAAAATTCCCAGGAACACAGAGAGCAATGTGGAAAGCTGTGAACTCAGAGGTTCAGTGCCACTCAGAGTTCCTGGGAGCGTCATTACATCTTAATAGGGGCTCTGGAATTCTTGATTAAAAGCCAGTTCAAGTCCTTGAATAGACAGAGGAAGCACCAGAAAGTTCAGAATCTTTTTACTTGATACCAACACAGTGAAGCCTAAACAACAATTCCAATTACTTTTAAAACTTCAATGGTAAATCAATTCTAAAACCACTAACGATTTGGGAGAAATTTCCCTGGTGTAGACCATACTCTTGGGTTTAAATGAGTATTTCCACCAAGCGTGGAAATGAATTTCTGAGCCAGAGAAATCAGTTCAGAAAGTAAATCAATAGCTCACAGTCACTTAAAAATTTGTTTATATAATGCAGAGCTTAATTTATTTGCAATTTCCTCCATCAAATATATTTTCCTTTTATTTTATAAGAAAAATTTCATTTTGAAGGTTAGGCTTTAATGCAGTGAAAAGAGTCACCCTTTTATGCAGCAGTCAAAAGAAGATACATTTGTTGTTTGGAACAAGTGTAAGAGCAGAGATACCAATAATTGTTGAAATGAGATTAAGTGGATAATCTGTATGTCTGGGCCTCATTGTCCCCTCTAGCAGTAAAAACTCTAAAGAAGAGGTTAAAATTCCCAAAGGAATTCCAGGTAGAAAAGGTTCCTGAACTGTTCCAGAGCAGGTGAGTCTTGCCCTTTCCCTGCTCTGTGGCAGAACAGACTGGGGAAATGTCTCAGACCTGCTGGATTCCAGAGTTCAAAACCATTTGTGTGGAGATAGATTGTATGTGTTCACCTGTGCTCTAGGTTCTTGGCACTTCACTCCATCCTTTGGCAATACGGCTGCATCCATATTAATTACTCAAGCTTCCCCATCCCCTGGTCATCTTCTGAGATTCATGTTTTCCACAACACATATGGATGAATCAGAGGAAGCTACATCTCACATTTTGTCTCTTCCAGTAGTTTCCTCTCTACGTTTTCTCTCTAGGAGCCCTCAAGATTTCTAGAGTGCTCTCAGAATCCTGAGAAGGAGGAATTATGCAAAAAGTGATTGATAGGAAGAAAAATCACAATCTGAATATGTAGAGACTTTCAAGTTTATTCTTGGAAGTATAGCAAGACTTTTAGATTTTTGGATACAGAACTGAGGGATTATGAGAACACTCAAAATAACACTGATTTTTAGGCGTGAGTATTGCCTGTTAGAACTGGTGTTCTCTGGACAGGCAGTATGCCAAACTATCATGCAATAAATAGGGTTAGCCAACTAAACTGGACCTCAAGCTTTGCCTGTGTCATGTAATTAATAGTTTACAATAGTCTGTCTTGTCTAAATTCACACTAGTGAAAATTTCCAGAAATTAATTCCTTTTGTCTGTATGATTTGAAATCTGTGCTACCAAGTAGAGGCTGAGTCTTCAAAAAGGCTTCCATTTCTGACCTAAACTAAGGTTTTCAAATATTAAAATTAAATTTCATTATCATCTTCTAAGCAGTGCTTGCCAAATGCCTTACAAATGTCTGAAATAGACATGCATTTTTAGAATTTGAAAGGGGTACATATTCAAAAAAATCAGCCCTACAAAATAATCTGGCTTTTTGCTGTAATAAGGTTTCAATAATTTTTTCTTCAGCAAAACAAAGGGAGAATGTAAATTGCCCATTGGAGAATTAGTTCTGATCAGACTCTACTTTTACATTTTGATACATTCATACTGGTATAAGTGCAAAGTGGTCAAAAAAAAAAGTAGGCAATAAGAGGGGAAACAGTGCTACAGATCCCATTTTGGCATTAAGCACCTATGCAGAAGGATTGTAATGTACACGCTAGCCATCAGAAGGGAGAATGTGTCCAGAGAAGCAACTGTTTGAGGGATGAATGATGAAAACACCTCCATGATGGCGACAATAAGAAATAATTTCTACAGGTGGGAAAAAAAATCTGTACGCTTGCTCACACATATTGTTTAACCACAGACAACAAGCCAAAGCCTCCTGACTACGGTTTATAGTAAGGGAATATATGGCACTTGATTACGTGTGTCTTTACTTCTGGAGTGAGGAACATTAGTTATTTCCTGTGGTTTTGCATGAGATGTGGGAGCAAGATTACATCTTTCATAAGTTGCCAACCTGATTTCACAGGGTCTTGAAAAATGTGTCCTCTGGGGAGGAGTATCCATAATGAAGTTGATGTTCTGAGTTAGTCTTTGCTTTTTGACCTTCAGATTAGCAGAGCTCTGTTAGCAGGTATTTGTAAGAGTATCTATGTCCATCCATCTGTCTAGTGTCTTTCCTTCTAAGGTGGCTGCTGTGCATCATTTACTCTACCTGAGGGGTACAATTGTCTCTGTCTCATATGGCCTTCCTTTCAAAAGGTTTAGGATAAAAAATCATAATTGCTAGATTAAAAGATTCCCATCTAAGTAATGACCAGTCTTCGCGAGCGAAGATTTGGGAAAGGTCATTAACCCTTCGAGCCTGCGCAGTGGATTTTTCA
>NW_016690318.1:1602199-1627199 GCF_001604755.1 Lepidothrix coronata
CCTTTCCTTTCCTTTCCTTTCCTTTCCTTTCCTTTCCTTTCCTTTCCTTTCCTTTCCTTTCCTTTCCTTTCCTTTCTCCAGAGTTTTCAGACTGCAAGGATATTTCAATGGGTAAAATTTCCTGCACATAACTCCTGATTAACATCCTCACAATGCAATTTTTCTATTTAGCCATCTCAGATAGATTTTTTTTAAAAAGCTGTTAATCCTCTTCCTAAATTCAACCTAGTAGCCTGCTGCTAACTTCTGCACCACTACTCCATCTCATGATTTATCATTTAATACGTTGATCAATAAGCATTCCAAATATCTTTTTTTTTTTTCTGAGTCAATAATTTTAGAGGAGATAATGCTATCCTTAGTGTACATTATCCACTGCTTGTCCTGTAGTTTCCTTGTCTTTCCTAACAGTATATAGCTAATGATTTTAACATTCCAATGATATGAATCATTCCATTGGATGTGGTACTAATCACATAATCATATATAATTGCTCTCTATAAATTAGTGTATCTAACACATTTTGTTTATTACTCAGACTAGCATTGGCAATTAGGCAACTCAATATTTTCAAATTTTTTTTATGTCTCTTGGTGACTTAATTCTTTACACACATTCTGTTTTGAATGAAAGTTGCATGTTTGAGCATATACACTGTGTTCTAGCCGTGGGCAACATCACTTCATCACTTTAGATGCAAATGTAAAGCCTTCTGAGTTACTTCAACTGGTTTGTCATCACATGGAAGATCATGAGCGTGTATATCTGAATGCTGTCTATTGGACAGACTTCCATAATTACTCAGCTGTTTTCTAGCATGTTATTTTTAGAAGTTGGGTTAAATGTTATAATAATAACATTAAAGAATTTTCCTCAATTTAAGAGCTTGGAGTTTTCTTCTCTTTATCAAGAAAATGTAATGCAGGAGTTGTGAAAGAGATACTATGTTCTGCTGGTCTACGCACAATTTTTTAGGCAATTTAAATTTCTATACAAACAACACAGCACTAATGATGAGTTTGGGTGTGGGATGGTGAAAAGGAAAAATAGAAATCTAATACCAAAAGGCAACAATGGACTTGGCTCTTGGCAGGTTGAGAGATATGCTCTGAGTTTTAGTATATTACATGAACAGCACAAATATGCTGAAACATGCTCAAACATAACTATAGATGAACATACAGAGCTTTTTAGCTTCCAGGCTGCCAGCATTCTCAGTAGTTGGCTCCATTTTAACACAGTTTTACATTGTTAAAACTTTCCAAGTTTATAAATATCTTGTAATCCATGATGTCCTGCCAATTTCCTTCATTTTTATTCTAGACATCGGTGGTTTCTGGCATGAAATTTGGTGTATGAACTGAGGATCTGTCTACACATATGTAGGTAACCATACTCTCCTACCCTCTACCCTTATACATGCCACAGTCACACTCACAAAGTCTAAGCGGACCAGCAATCCTGAAAGTGTGGGGGAATTTCATTTGTTTTGCAGGTTGGATGTAATTTGGTAGGAATACTTGGACTGATCTATAAATAGCTGGCTAGTAAACTTTTGTTTACAGTTGCCTGTATCTATGCCTTCTGGACCTTCTACCTCCTTACTATCTAATTATTTTTGCATTTTACAGAAATTTATAGCCATGCAGTTTTCTCCCTGCCTTCAGTTCTTGTGAGCACTGTTCACGTGCAGACATAGCAGGTCCCTTTTCTCTTTGCCAAACCAAAGATTACCTTCATACATACAGTTGGATAACCAGAGGAGTATGTCAAGATTCTTTTTCAGTTCTGGAGGTGATATTCATATGAGTAAGATTTAGAATGAAAATATTTGCTACTACTAGGCCATGGGAAAGCAGCTGGGGTCATTGACAGGTTACTGGACCAAGCTGCTTTGCTGAGTGTAGATCAAACACTTGCAGCAGCTGTACTACAAAAGTGAGGATGCAAATCCAATGTTCAGCAACTTACTTTCATATTCTGGGGTGTCTCTCTTTGATGATACTTGACCACATCTTTTCATTGCCTTGATGAAGAGCTTATAATACATGTCAGCTATTCTGTACCAAGTAGCATGACATGAAGAAAAAAAGATGTGATAATACTGAAGGACGAATTCCAGGAACAGACTGCACCCATCTCAGTTCAGGCTTATTCACGTCCTCATAAGGGTCAGTTGCCTCGCCTGGATTATTTAGAAGATATCTGATAACCTGAGTTGAGACAGCCACTTGTTATATCTCTAATCATCTAATTTTAAGAGGAAGGTGTTTTCAGTGTTATAATTATAAGAGATGTTTAAGAGTTGAGCATGTTAAGCTTCAGGTAGCAGCTGTGCTATTTATTTTTAAGAATAACTTATCTCCTCCTTGTCTATCACAAATGAATGTTACAAAGTGGCCATCAAGCATAGGAAAAGGTTCACATAGACAAATACTGCATGTTTCAGAAGGCAATACTTGCAGTGTTTAATACTCATAGGATGGCAGGTTCAGCAGGTAAACAATACAGAATTTTGAGAAGAGCAATAATTTTTGTTCTAGTGATACCAACTGCTTGTCAGCAGTTTATAAATCTCATGAATATAAACTGTGGATCTCTTCTGAAGTCCACAGAAATTGCAGTCCATTGCTCATCTTCCCTGCTCTGTCACTCCACTGAAATCCTGTGTGTCATTCGTAAAGTTACTTCTGTGCTACTAAATGCTCCCTGTCTAGTTCAGAACTTCCTGAGTTCCTCCTTTCTTTGATCGCAGACAGGATGCTTTTCAAGCAACCAAATAGGTTCATGTCATAAGGTGGTTAACAAGCTAGATGTTCACTCCATTGTGGATACACATACTCACCTCCTGCATTCCTCCTGCATGCATGCTGATAAGGGCTTATTTTCTTCTGTTTTTCATTCTGAACATTCTACAGTCATTAATACATTAATATTTTTTTGATTCTTTTTTTTTTCAATTTGTAGGTTTATGTTGGAGCGGACTTTTCTTTGTGGCAAAGATGGCCCAATTGCAAAAGTAATAGGAAAGAAGGAGGAGTAGAGGTATCTCTCTAGGCTGAAGAAGTACATGGTATGAACCATGGAAAGGCTGATGATGTATTGACTAGACAGATACAAATTCAGGAAAGGGAGCTGGGTTGTGTTTGGATGGAAGGTCTAACACTGAGGTCTAACAGCTTCTTATTTGTGATGTACTCGAACTATTATATTGTTCTGTACCAATTAAAAGAAAAAATAGTTTCCTTTCTTTTGTAATAATGGCTTTTCAAATGAACAGACATGCATAAATGAAGAAATTGAGTTTAATTTAAAGTGCAAACCTCCAAACACACCACTCCCTTAATACAAAGCTCATAAACAGGTAGTATCTGCATTTGGATAAGCTGCTATAAAATCGCTTCCAACAGGCCTTCTTCACAAAAGCACACACAAAAAATAAAAGTTGGTAATTACTAGAAACTTAAAATGTGTACAGCAAAAATAAGTTAACAAAAAAACCACACAGCAGTCAAATGTAATTAATTAAGCATCACATGTCTTTCCCATCTATTACTCATCGTCATCAACCTGTGTTGACAGGATGTGGGCAAAGACAGCAGCCAATCTATCCTTTGCTTTCCTTGAGCATCTGCCACAGTGGATGCAAGGTAAAGACAGGATACATTCAGATTACTGGTAACAGGCTAGCAAACTCGCTGACCTGGGTCCACTCCATGACTGATTAGTTGCCACTAATTGCAGCAGTACTGCATGCTGTATAGCAACCCCCAGCCATACATAAAGACTTTGTCACTTTGGCATTGAGTCGATAATGCAGGTGGTATTAAATTCCCTTATTACTTACACGTGCCTTTTCCAGACAATTTTAAGACTCACACTGTAAGTCGTAAAACGATATAAAATTTTTCCCCTTGTTTCTCTGTCCAATGAGCCAACCCTAAAACTGAGTGAAGTCAGTGAGAGCCCTTTGTTGACTGGGATAGGTGGTGGTTCATGTCCTAAGGGAAAACTCCTGATATTTTTTGCGAAAGAAATCAAAAGCAAAAAACCCATTAAAAAAAGTCTTGTTTGGACATTTATACTTTAAAAACAGTGACCTTCATGGGTGTTTATTTGATCTGTAATATTTCAGATATCTATTAAAAGCCACAAGTCAATAGCATGGTTGGTCTAAATCCGCAAGGACTGGTGAAGTAGATTATATAGGATGTACTTATATTTCAACAATACCTTTCACTGATTTTTCTGATATATTTTTAGATTGTGAACAAGTTCCTCCATTTAGAATAGTGATTTCACTGGTCTTATTCATTAGTTGCAATTTGGTATCAACATAAATGTATTACAGCATAAATATATTAAACTTGTCATCCAGTGTGCATCCGTTTTAAAACTTATATTATATATAATATTCATGTAACATATATATGTACACACATAAAAGAATAGTTCTTATTATTGTAAGGTTGTTATAATGTTCAGCCAGGGATTACTCGGTTTGATAGAAGAGCAAAGAGATTTGGATGTCTAATTCTTCATTAGTCTTTTCCTTGCTGTAATGAGGAAAGGTGTAAATATTAACACCTCTGATTTTCAAGCATTGGTTTAAGCTATCATCCATAAATTCAATTTCATAAGGGCAACATCCTTCAAAATTGAACTACTTTATCCTTGGTGAATAATTTGACTTGAATCTTTGATTTAGTCATATTTTGATGTCCAAAATTTCTCTTTCTGAAATATATTTTCATAGCCTTTTTGATTTTGTTGTGCTATTTATATTTGCACTGACATCTTCCAAATTATTCAAAGATAATGGATTAATTTCTGTTATTATTTGTTTGCATAAATTTCCCTTTTTAAATTATTTGTTGCAGCCCTTTTATTGTTTTTCTGCTTGTAATTGAAAGTCTTATATTACCTAGGGGCATATTTGAGGTCTCTTTCTCTTTTCAAACACTCTTCTCGATCCTCAGCAATGGCTGTTTTTCTTTGTTTCTTCGCTGTCTGTGGAAGGCAGATCAGAGGGTGTTACTGAATGTGGTAGAATATTACATTCTGTTGCAACTAGCAGTTTACTTAAGCTACGTAACTAAGTGTCCTGTAAAAGCAAAATGCAATTGCCTTGGCAAATCTGATGTTTTCATAAATCATGAGCAAAACTTTTAAGGTTGTGAAAATCTGAAATATTTGTATCCACTTTTTAATTGTTGATGTGCTGATGTCAAGCCACCATGCGGTGTATTTTTAGTAGCTCTCTCCATGACTAGTTATGTGTAGAAGTAAGAAGTAAGGGGTATCACTTCTGGCAGAACTGGAGAGAATTAGAAATTCTTTTCTTGAGACATTTTAAAATATTCACTTTTTTAACCTTCTTTAAATCTACCTCTTGCTATATTTTGCAAGTGTAGGGATTTAATGCATGATGCCTACATATGTGTACATAATATTCTCTACCTTTTGTCTTTAATATTCCTTCATTTTTAATTATTAAAGATAAGTATTTGAATTATAAATATTCTAGTTATACAGGAATAGGCAAAGCAGGCACATACCCTCAGGCAAAATTCTTCCATTATCCATAATCCTTCTGCCTCCTGCCTCCATTTCTCTACCTCCTATCTTTATGTCATCTCAGAAAACACAGAGGCATTCTTTTAAACTAACCTTCTCCTCCCCACTTAAACCATAGAAATCCCTTCTCAATATGTATAGGGGCCTTTTCCTTGAAGTGGGATGTCATACTTGTCCTAAATATAATAAAGTGCTATCTTCAAGGCATTTCTGCATCCAAAACACTCCCCAGAAACCTGCCTAGTCCTCCCATCTAACCAGTCTGAATGTCACAAATCATAGCACAGAAACTGCTTTATAGTGAATCATTAACATTGTCAGAAATGAGCTGGCAAGGAAAAAAAAAGCTTTCCATTAGAGAACTGAGGGACAATATACAAATGACAGCATTGTCATTTATCTTACATTGTTTTAAAAAGTGCACAACTGATTAGGAAGAGTTTATTATAGAATATATATGCTTTGTGTGCATACATGACAATTTTGTTTTCATCCTGTACTGTTTATAAGTATGAATGCATGTGATTTAGATTAAACGTCCTTCATTAGATTTTTGAATTATATGAGTAACAGTTTCATTATGTGCAAAGACTATGTATCTTTAACAAATATATCTGGAAACTAAGAGGTAGGTAAATGTAAGAAATATGTGGAAGGTGTTTCTAATCTACATAAAGATTAATAAAGATGTTCCAAACTCCTATTAGAAGATATCTGAAGAGGTCCTTTAGGATAATATCACTCAGTATAAAGAGACTGTTATCTGATTACAACTTGGAGGTGTGTGACTCCAGTGTAGATGCTTTCTTGTCAATTTTCCTGTTTGGCACAGCTTGAATGGGATAATATACACTTATAACATATAATCCAATTAGTTCTCTTTTGAGCATCAAATATTGTAAAGAAAGTCATTTTGATCAATACATGTGATGCTTTTTATATAAAAAACTAATATATTTGTGTTGTAAATTATGTTTTTTCCCTCCTTCATATCTTAAAAGACAATTGCATGGATTTATACATGGCTTTGTTGTTCATGGAGATAAAAACGTGTCAAACCATCACTGGCAAAAAAGTGTGTGAGGATATACAGTATACGCCTAAAAAAAGGGAAGATTGATTTTCAAAGAACAAGTTAATTTGCTTTGACAACAATGGTAGTTTAAATAGTTGTAAATAGTAACGAAAAGTATGCAAAGCAGACAGTACTCAAAATTTCACAAGCATTTACACAAATAATTTTAGGGTGCTTTTCTTTGTCTTAGATGGTTGTATGTGCAGTTAGGTCATTCTGACTATGCTGCTTTGATGTAAACCTGGAGTACTTAAGCCATTTCAACTGAGTTTTTGATTTATCCTCATGCCACTGAGCTCAGGATCTGGCTGTATGTTGCATAGTGATTGCTAGCCAAAACCAACAATTCCCCAAACTTTCAGTCTCCTGCTGATTTTTAGGTGTGGTTTGAGTGACAGCATTACACAGACAGAGGGAATCTATTTTTTTCTCCTCTTACATGGGTTAATTGTGCAAGAGCTCCTTCAGACAGAACAATTTGCATGGTATCCATCAACACACAAACTACTTCCTTCACAGGGCAACTGCCAGGAATATATAGACTCCAGAGTACTGGGAATAGCATGATATTTAAGACATGGCAGCCTAATCATGCTAGTACTCACATGATGTTGTCTCTATAATCACTACAGCTTGTCCCAGAACACACTTGGGGAACCGGGTGGAAAGGACACTATTCTTCCTACGTCTCTTCTGGTACAGTGGAGGTGATTTTAAGGAAAGATAAGATATGAATGTTAAAAATAATCCTAATAAAAGCAATAACACCAGAGTGAGTCTTTTGCTTTGAACATTATTCACATATTCCTTTAGAGGATCTTGGGATATCTTTGCATAAGGGCTGATCCCATGGCTATTCCACTTCTCTGCGTACTGCTTGCAATTCTAAGAATTAAGCCCTACAGACAACTGGTCTGATGGGGCTATTATCTGCTTCTTTCTTATATGAAGCTTTCATCTTTCTCACAGGAGATGAAACTTCTAGAGTCAGAGACACTAAATACAGGCATTTTATCAGGCAGTGAGACTTTAAATAGAAATATACCAAAAAGAGAAAGGAGATAGGACAAGATCTCCAAATCCATCTATTCTCCAAGACAGTAGAGGCATAAGGAAGAATTTTAACTTAAGCAGTCTGTACAATTTTCCCTGCACTAATGTAGTTTCCTTGTACAAGAAAAAGAAAAATAAAAGAAGAAAAAAAACCCTGATGTGATTTACTGAGTATGGAGAATTCTGCCTGATAGGTAAAAAAATTCCATGCGTGTATGTTTTTATATATGCACATTTTTAAGTATATATTATTTAATTAATGATAAAATAAAAAACCAAAATAACTGCTGCATCAATTAGAGAAAATACAGATTTTTCTCTAGAACATGACATTGCTAACATGTTACTATTTTCTGTGTGTGCTCAGAAGAAAGCATAAAATGTTCCCCTCCAGGAAAATGGGAGAGTTTTTTTTTAACCGTTGAGATTGATCCTGAGTACAAGGTGAATTTTGTCAAAAGGCTGTGCAGATACACAGTGGGTGCTGTAGGGTTATCAGGAAGACAGGCAAGCTGTGTATCAGAGTTCACTGTTTGGTTAATTCCTGAGAGCATGATCCAGATAGAGTCAAACACTGTCAGCTCTCACTTAAAGACGCTGTACAGGTAAAATACAATAACCTGAATTGTTGTTCATTTTGTTCACCGGAACACATCATCAGTAGCAACTACCTAAACCTTCAAAAAAAATCTGAGGAAATAATGGTCAAGGAAGTGTGGTGTCACTACCACCTCCACCCCCCTCCCCAATAATTCTGCATCAATGAAAAATGCAAGACTGAGACTAATGATTTCATTGACAAACATATAGTATTTCTCAACCATCACATAACATATGGAAAGAAAAATCATCCATGCCCATATCTTCATACTCACACATTCCCCTTCTGTTCTTCTAATGTAGCTTCAGTCAAGAAGAGGGAGATGATAAAAATGAGTAATAGGCGTCTGTAGAAAGAAGGAATTTTTTGTTAAACACATGCAAACATATGGCTCAGGAATACACTGGGAAAGTATAGCCAGTAACTAGTATCAGACAAACTCTGACTAACTCTCACTAGCCACCAGCAGCACGCCAGAGCAAGAAGGCAAGAGGCAAAGAACAAAAAGAGAATGATGACAAAAGGCATGACTTCTGTCTGTACAGTCTTTCTATACAACTAATCCAATACCAGAATGCCAGAATCCATGCACATGAGATAGCCTTGACTGAGGCATCTTGCAGTGAGATGGAAGCACTTCTCTGCACATCTATTACCCAGTGGTGGAAGATCTGAATGAAACTGAAATTGGGGAATGACTCGTGAGTGGATTTAGAATTTGCAGGTGGGGAGAAATGCTGGATTGGGATGCAGACTTGAACAGAGGAGACTGGTATCAGCCTGGATCAGAAGGGATGCATCTGTTCCCCTTCCTATCTGTCACATTCTCTCTTTTTAGAGGGCAAATTCTTCAGAAAAGCAGAGTTTTTTCCCCCCTTTTCTCTTGTATAGTGCCCAGCACTGTATTATAGACAACACAGCTTAACCACACAGCAGATACAGATCACACTTTGACAAAGAACCATTTACGATGCAATTACAAATTTTGTTAGGAAAGCTTTTAATGAATAATTTCACCCTGATATGCCAAAATTGATTATTTTAAAAACTGAAAATATTTGGTTTGATAAGATAATATTAATTATAGTAGTCACAGACCTTTAATTCATTGATTTTGATTTTTGTCTTGTTTTGAGATAAAGGTGAGTGTTATAACTTTGGAATTTTTCATTAGAAAAATTCAATTTTTCTTCAGAACAACTGTGTTTGAAACATTACTTTCTAAAATGCGTAGCTGATTTTTTAACTGCTTTAATGCCTTCACACATGGGCTGACAGGTGATAGAAGTATTCTTTATTGGTAATTATTCAGTGGGGCTTTATGGGAAGATGATATGGGAGATGCCTTTCAAAGTCATATCATACCATTCGTTTACGAGTTAAAGGTTACCCACTACATGGAAAAGTAATCTGAACTCAATCACAGCGTATTTTGAGTACCATGTGCTGTGCAATAAATAGAAATTCTTTTTTATAGAAACAAAGAAAAAATACCTCTCTATATTTAATATGACAAGAAACAAAGACTCCTACCATGCCCCTTATCTCCCTAAGGGTGAGGCCGACCTAAAACATCACCAGCATATTTTTGCAAGGAAGTTGCCAACTTATTGTCAGAGAGAATTAGTAAGAAAAAATATGAACCTTTGCCACCAAGAATAAAAGACTAATAGAAGAACTGTAGAAAAGAAAACAACCACCCCCCAAATGTATGAAAATGGTTGTCTCCTTTAGCTGCTGTTTTCTCCCTTTATCTAAGAGAATTAATTCCTGGTCAGTTACTTTTGTGAAATTTAGTAATTCTGCTTTTCAAAATCTGTTACTATTTTATTCTAAATTCATTTTAGGTAAAGCCTTCATCATTTGAGTTCCACTCTCTATTTCATATTTAAATTATTTTAATGATACAAAAAACTTATCCAGAACTTAACATCCCGTGTGCAAGCTCTAACCCTTATTTAGTAATTTTAATAAGTATCATGACTTAAAAAAATTGATGATAGCAATGCTGAACTCCATGAAATCAGACAGAGCTGTAAAGTGCTTAATGATTTTGTAAAAGTAAACAAGAGCACAGTAATTGTGAGAATGCACAAAAATAAAGTTTCTTTCAAGCTTCTTGCAATGCATTAAGTATATGTAGGAACAAATGATCAGTTCATCACGACTTCTCATTATCTATTATCTCTATCCTCTATTGGGATCCCATTTCTGGCCATGTCATCATATTAGTCTCTGTTGGCCATTTGTAACACTTTCAAGTAAAAGATTTTGTATTGAGACAAATTTGGTTTTCTACATAAAATGTCAGGATTCTGTTAGATTTGTAACAAGGACATTAGACACTCTAGTCACCAGTGAAATATGATGTATTTGTGTAGATATCACCAATTACATCATTAGTATAATGATTAGTAGTCATTTAGAATAAAAAATGAATAGGGTAGCAGAAGAATTTAGGAGAACAAACTTTCCCTTTGATCCAAGGGTGAACATTTCAGAAAATAGCATTTTTGCTTCCCCAAATAGGAGACAAGCACTGGTTGCTGCTTCTTTTTATTTTTCCCCCATTAGAACAGTGAAATAGAGCAGAGTAGGCCAGAGAATATGGCCCATGGCATGTTGCTGTCTCAGTCAGATATGATATCCAGATAGTCCCTTCATTACTTCATTCCTCCTACATCAAAAGTCAATGTAAATTGCTAAATGAAGAAAGCTATGTGCTCTTTCAAGTCGAAAACCCCCCTTGCATCAGCCATTCAACCACCAGCACATGTTGTGTCAAACAAGGCATTTTGATGATCTTACCAAATTTAAAATGTAACAAAGATTAGTAAAGTCCAGAAAGCTGCCTTTTGCAGAAGTGCCCATTTAGTTTCACTCTGGTTGCTTTATTATTTGCAAAAGGAACCTCATCTCAGATGCAGCATCTGTTTTCCAGTAAAGTCCTGCTTTTTACCCAATTTTCCAGCTGGATTGACTGAGGCAAAAGGAGGTCAAGTGACTTGCCAAGGTCAGATGGCAATCCAGTGCTTTACCAAGGATTAGAATTTAGGAACCTCCTGATTAATAGAACAAATAACCTCCATGCACCAAATCCCCACGGGATGGGCAAGTCACAGAACTGGGTAGGATTAACCAGGAAGGACTTGTCTGCTTGGGTAAGCAAAATACATCCAACACAGAAGAAATACAAACATTTTCGAGTTGCTGAGGCATAATCCTAGGAACCACTTACATGTGTATGCTTGCACAATTTGTGAAGGTCTTTAAAAGACCAGTAAGGCCTGAGATTAATATCTGATGCCATTGCATTAAACAGCATGCAAACATCTTTATTAAAAAAATTAGAATAACCCATCTCAATCCACTATTATTTTAAAAGGCTCAGCCACTGGCACTGAAGATTTGCACCGTGGAAAACCCTGTTTCCTAACAAAAGGGCACATGCTCAAAACAGCAAGTAAACAAACATTCCAGACATGCCTTATGTTCCAGCAGCAGTGCCTCTTAAACAAACCTTACTAGTTACAGAGCAAAAATGGAAACTGTCTGTTTTGATTTAAATCTGTCCCTAAGCAATTTCCATGAGTTAACACAGCAGAAGCACAAGTACAGGAACGAATAAACAAACAAACAAACAAACAAAGAAACTTGAGCTCTCCTCTAACAACTGAACTGCCACCAGTTTCCAAAATGCAATCATAGAGCCGTCCATTCTTGCACCACCATTAAAAGCAGCTCACAATGGAGGCAAACTGCTCCACCCCAGCAAAAGGAGAGGGTGTTGAAATGCTAATTGCACACAAAACTTCAGTGGTGTTGGTGATTAATATACTTATTGTTATTGTTAAAATTGGAATGACAAAGAGTATAATATAGCAGTGCTTTTGTGTTGTCTGGCTGTTCAAAAGTGTCTTCTTGCACTTTCTTTGGGTGCCAGAATTACTCAACTTCATTTTACGGTTTTCACTTGCATTGAATAGACAGGAGACGTGGAAGAACAGCTATTGGAGTATTTTAAATAAAGCAAAATAGGTAAGACTTTTTTTTTTGTTTAGGAAACCTGTTGTGGGGAGGACAGAGGGAACTAGTAGGATATGTTTGCCTAGATGAAAAAGAATGGAAGAAGACCTGGAGATCATTCTAATAGACAAGGCCCTGATATATCACTCCTTCAACTTTACTCAAGTCATAATTCTTAGTCATATTTAGTCATTCCTATAAACTGCTGAGATTTCCTGTACAACTCACCAAAAGGCTTACATCTATGCTTAAGAAAATGAACATAAAAATGACTGTTACTAGCTGCAGTTATATGCTCAATTTTAAATATTTACTGAAACCATTTTTCTGAAAAAGAGGTGGATATTTTGCATCTTGTAGAATCAAGCTTTCGGAGTCTAATTGCTATGGAAATATTTTCAAGGGAGCGGTGGATGGTCATATGCTCTGTAAAGAAAGTATTTAATTCATTTTTGTGGGATTAATGAGAAAAACTGGAGTCAATATTTACAGATCTTTGCCATAGGGCTAGGATGGGACTGTTTATAACCTTGACACATTAGAGGTGGGGATAACTATATGGTGACTAACTAACTTCACTACAGTGTCTACTGTACTTAATGTTATCTCAACAGTAAGTAGACTCTACGTACTCACATTCCTTACATAGGCATAAACTACTAATTTTAATAAATATTGAACCTGAAGGAGGCCTCAGCAGATCATAAGCTACTTTGGGAGTGATACTTAAAAAGAGGATTTTCATCTTCTCTCTCAGAAGACTACGAATTGCTCACCTCAGCGTCAAATGTCTTGATTCATTGCCCATCATAGTAGTCATTGACTATATATGGTTGACATGAAAAAGTATTGACTGTACTTTAAAACCAAACAAGTATAAACAGATATACCTATAACATTGCCAGCACACTGTGATAATATAACTTCTGCAACAAAGATTTTGCTGACTTACAAATATCAAGCAATTGCCAGAATAAAGGTAAGGAACATCAAAGCAGGGCTACAGAATATTGCTACTGCTCAACTGGATGGACATCTGTGCAGGAGGAGGAGGAGAAATAGGAGGAAGACAGCAAAAAATAAGAGACCCTGAAGGTCCAGGAAGCTGGGCTCTGGAGCACAGTTCCAGTGAAGAGCAGCAATGGGGAAGAGAGCCTGCAGGAATTAGGCTTAAGCAGCTAATTTGAAAACAATTTGTGATTTTCAAAGGTGGTTCAATAAAGCAAGGACTAAGCCATAACAAGCTCAGCACAGGTATGTCACAACAGGTAGTACTAATTGGTGTAAATCAGTATCTACTCAGAAATCCACTAACTCTTCTCAGAGACATCTTAAGAGAGGTTTATTTTAATAACTGTTATTTTTTTACTTCTTCAGACTACTGAAAAAAATTGTGCAAAGAGCACAATAAAATATTTTCTTCCCCCTTCCCCTCCTCGGATCGTTAAACAGCAGTTTGGCTTTACAATCTTTTAAGGATGTATACTGCCAAAAGAGACTTCCATTTATATGCAACTTTGTGACAGTGATTTTCCTTCTTAGTATATTGTCCTGCAGAATGATGCATAGAAACATGTCTTACTCAAGGGAAGAGTAAACAGGACATTCAATACAAGACTGATAGAGAAGAATATTGTTACCTAAGCACAGGTTCCTAGTGCCTTTTTATATCATCCCCATGGGATTGGCAGATATGGCACAGGATTTATAGATGACTTGTCTTTCTGGAAAGACAGGTGGAATAAAGTATGGCATCTAAAGCACAAATAAATACCTACACTATGTGTACATACTCCACAAAAGTAACTATGTGAAAAGTATCATAAAAGGTGACAGAATTAATTCAAATGCCCTTAAGAGAAAGATTTCCCCCAGCATCATAGCATTAAGGTTTTTAGAATGTACTTTGCCCTGAACAATCATCTGTACCTGGGAAATGCTATCTGTTTGTCTTCTGAGTATTTTATTACAATAAAGGAAAATTTATATGGTTCTATACGTCTTTCCAATTGTCTAGCTTCATAGTCATAGGAGACATAGAAACTTTACTCATAGTATCCCAGAATGCCCAAATAAGGAACAATATAATCTTAGAAAAGTCCTAGAGAGTTAGGTAAGGTATGTAACTCAAAAAACCAGGATGTAAAGTAAGCCCTGTTTACCCAAATAAAATAAAGAACAAAAGTTTCAGTTCTTGGGGGTGAAACACTATGACACTGTGCCTGCTCAAGAACTGAGGTCAAGATGACAAAGGCCCAGAAGGACCAAAAAAAGGACTTCCAATAAGGGTGTTACTATGTAAAACAATATAATGAATATGTATTAAAAGAATATCTAATGATTATATAAACAACATATGTAATAAAAAGCCCTGTCTATCTGTCATTTGGCACTTTCAATTAGAGGAGCTATCCTCTGAACGTCCAGCATGCTAAATAAAGAATGCCCTTTTTAACACCTATAAATTGCTGTTAAGAAATTTGTTTCTGCCACTTTTTGGTATCAATAGACATGTTTTAGACTCAATGAATATAACACAAACAGAACCACAGCTTTAAAAAACACAGGAAATTGAGCTCTACACACACTAAAAAATTAAAACCCAATGGTCTACTTTAGGTAGTGAAGGTCTGAAGTTCCGCATATCTGTTGCATTAAGAACTTATGTCAGACCCAGATACAATGCACAACAATAGATGTTCCTGTTCTTAAAAACAACTATGTTCTTTTCTTACCTGAAGGAACCTCTCTTTCACATAAATTGAGAAACTGCACTTCTTGACCCACATGTGGATGCATATTTACAGAGGATTCAGACAGCCTGGGTCTGTTTGTGATTGAAAATAGGTGTTAATTTGGCAAAAAGTGTAGCATTTGGAATTTAGCATTTGAAATTTACCCAATTTGTGCTTGCAAGATCTAACTAAGCCTGGTTCTGCCTGACCTGTCTTTGGTTTAGGATGAGGACTCGGCAATGGACTCCTCTGTTCCAGTGGACCTTCAGACTCCAGGGTACAAATCTGGTGGGCAGGATCATGGGATTGCAGCACTCGACCTGGTAAAATTGCTGCCCTCAGATTTCCCTGGGGGTCTAGCACCCAGTGTGAGTCCAGAGATGTGCTCTGTGTGTGTGCATCTATATTGTTAACTCAGGCACATATACAAACATCAATTTGGCGTCCCTATATTTACTATGTAAAGTTGTTGCAAGGCAATGCAAGATTGGTGTGGAGGACTCAAATGGGAAAGCACAGCCAGGACTATGTCTAGTCTGTTCATGCTTGTGCATGTATAAGGGATTAGAGCAAACTCAAATTATTTCTTATGTTTCAGTTTTGTCTCATGCCTTATACACCCAAAAATATTCAATACACAGTAAATCTGGATTCAAAACTGTATATAAATTGTAGAATTGCACTCCTTTTGACCAGGAGCTCCACCTTTGGCATCAGCATGTCAAAGCTGCAGAGCTTTTTTTTTTTTGCACTACAGTGGTTGACAGTGGCTCTGGAAGGAGGATCTGTCAATAAGTAAAGAGCAGCGGAGCTGCAACCATGGCACCTGCTTCATTTGCAGTGTTCTGACACTACATCAGCCCACACTGAAGAAAGTTGCATCTGGGGAGGTTTGCCCACTTTCTGGTCCTTTGGTGCCAGATGACACAAAAAAGCAGTATCAGAAGAGACTAACCAATCTATTTGTAAATGGAAAAGTGACATTTCCAGGTCTGGTTATTTTTGTGAAAGGGACAGGAATTTCTGGTAAGTGGACCCAGCACTGCTGCCTGCAGCCAAGTTAGTTTGATGCTTCTCTTTAAACTACCATGTTTTCAGTTGTTTAGAACTGTATCAAAACATTATTGCATTGGTTTAAACTTTTCCTTGAAGAATTGTCTCTTTCAGGTTCACTCCACCCTGCCCTGAAGTTTTGCAAGACCAGCTTGGTTGCTTCTCAGTTTGAGAGAAATTTGTTCCACCACATTTTAAAAAATAACCTGCATTTAGTTGAGAATCAGGGGAACAATAACTTGAAAGATGAGAGAGTATGAGAGGAAAGGTGTCTTTATGTAAACAGGATGAACTGGCATAGAATATGTAAAGCTGAAAGCCAGGTATATGAAGGCGACGACTCTAGGATGATGATATTGAGATGATGAAGAAGGGGAACACAAAGGTATGGCACAGTGACAAACAAGAGAAAATGCAGCCCAAATTGAAGATTTGTCTTGGTAGATAGGCAGAAAGGTCACAGCCTTAAAGCACTTGTCCTCCAAAATGTAAAAATGAATCCAGAATTCTTGAGCCTTACCAGACTTTTGTTCTCAGTGAATATTTGTTCAACAATAATCAAAGTATCTGTCAGAGCACTTACTAGTGCAGAAGAGTTTCAGAGAATCACAGAGAAACTCTCATTGGTAATGGGTCATGGCCCTACCACTGGACTGGTAGATGATGAGGCAGATGAATAGGTTGAAAGCTGATTTTCTTGTTGAAAACCAGTGTCGATGTCAGTATGACACCATACGCCAAAAAAAAGTTTTTATATTGTCTTAAAAAACGTATAAAAATAGCCTTGTAAAGCCAGGCATGCAAAAGTTAGGAAGCGCTCATGATTAGTTGTGCAATCTTCGTTGATCAAATAAACTTTTGTGATATAGCTATTAAAGGTATGTTTTTCCACTATATTTCCATGGGATTGTGTTTCATGCCATGTACTAGCATGCTTGACTCCCAAAGAAGAGATGAATTTAGATGTCCAAAAGGTAAGGATATCCTAAAGATGCCCTAAAGGCAGTTATTCATATAATATAAAAAAACCATGAAGCAGAAAATCTTGGCTGTTCCCAACGCTCCTTGACGGACTCTAAAGAATCAGAGAAATTTAGTGTGTCAGATAGTCCTACTTTAGGGAGGTTGAGATATACGTTATTAAGGATTCTATCTTCTTCAAGTTGGTTCTTTGACTATATGGGTTGTGTGGCGAATGACACGAGGAAATGCTGAGGAAAAAAATATTATTTTAAAAATAAGGCAACTGATCCAAATAATACAGTTCTTTTTTTTGTCTGTCCTGGATTCTTCAGATCCAGGATATTGACCGTATCAATTCACTCAGATTTTAAATAGCTGGCTACTTGTGTTTTTCTCATTCTCTGACGTTTAGGCTGGAACTCTGGTGCTGGACTGGCAAAAGTGCTGCAAGATAAGTGAAAGAGAGCAGCAATTCTGTCAGTGTGAAGGGGTGCTCCATGCCGTACTTTCCAAAACATTAAGTTGTAGACATCTCAAATTGGGCATCCAGTGTAATGAATTTTTTTCAGCTTTAATCTTTGTGCTTCATTTCTCTATATGTTACAAAACAAATCATATGGAAACATATTCTCATTTTGCAGAGGTTTTGCAGAAGTAAAATAGTAAATATTTGTGATGACACAGACACAGTTATAGAAAAACTCATGAGGAAATTAGTAATATCTATCTAGATCTGAATCCACCCATGGAATAACAAAAATAAAAACTGTATTGGATCACTGCTCATTGAGCATCTGTGCATGGAATGAGGCAGAGGACCCATGGGAAAAAATATGATGACATCCTGTAATCAAAGCCTTTATCATAGTCTACCCAAGAAAACTGAATGAGCACGGTATGCATTGCCTTAAGAATTCTAGATTTTTTCATATTCAAGAGTTTGCTGATTCAACAGGAGCATTCTGCTACCATCATCGTACATATATGCCAAACAACAGAAAAATCCCAATGCAATTCAATCTGAGATGCACTGCAGAAATCACTACTGGTGACTTCATTAATTTATATTCATGAAAAATATTTTTGATGCTTGTGAATAGATGACTAAGGATATGTCTAAAATATTTAGAAAAGTCAAACAGTTCTGATGTCAGGATTGGGAGAGGAATAAAAGTTTTGTAAGACATGTTCTGCTTTTTCCTTTCCTAAGAAAAAAAATCAAGCCTTAATCCTACAACGATATATTAAATCACTTATTCACTGCGACAGGTAGAAGAACACAGATATAATAATCTACCAATCTGGTATCTGTTATCCATTGGGAGCCATAAAATAGATCTCAGCAGGATGAATGCTGTGCACCCACGCAATGTACAATGCTGTGATTACAGCAGGTAGATGGTTTGGATAAGAGTGGATTTCAGATATGCAGGAGTCCAGTGTAATGTGTGGTATTGTTTGCAGAATTTTGTTGGGACGCATCCTGTAATTGCAGGCCTGGCATAATGTCTGATTGGTTTGCCTTTTGTGCCGCTGAGAATCTAGACCCCTTAGGAAAACAATGATGTCTTTTCTGAGAAATTTTTTTTGAGAATCCCTTTAAAAAGAAATAAATTAATCAAAGCAGATTTCTTTGGGCACACTCCATTTCTGTAAAGGAAATAAAAGCAATTTACACAGTCACATTTGTATTTCCTGTAACATTGTAGAACACCTATAGAACAAAAGTCACTCCTAAGGGGACAGTTTATAACCTCATAACTAGCTTCAGTAAAAACCACAGAATTTTCAGTATCCTGCACTATTAATAGAATTTTGACTGAATATTATTGATAAAATTCCTCAGGACTGCTAACGGTGTCATCCAACTAACTTGTCTTCCCCTCACTTGGTCATACCTTGTTGCTTTCAAGTAGTTGTGAGTCCAATTGTATAGTATACTCATTCTACCTTTCCTTTATGTAGTATATATTTAAAAAATGCTGTGTCACTTATGATGAAAACCATAGGCACTGTTTTATAAGTGGTAAGAAACTCTGCCAAGGAGTGCCTGTAATTGACCCGGTGGTAGCAGGGAAAGCTGAAACCTTGGTAGAACCATTCCCAATGTTACCAGCTGGTGGCCCATACCACTATTTGCATGAAAAATTCCCCATATGGATTTATTTTGGGAGGGGTAGTGCTATTTCTGTTCTTGCCACCCTAAGGCATGGGGGGCAGGTTAGGCTAGATTTTCATAATTCTAGTCCAGAACTGTCGTATTAGCATTTTCTATAGTTGGCTATATGTCATTTGAAAAAAAAAAACAAACAAACATAAATCCCAAAAAACCCCCAAGTGAAAATGGTAGGCAAATCTGTTCCCTTGTAAAAGAAATCTTCCAAAGCAGCCTTTCCTTAGGTTGATTATGTCTTTCAGTTAGAAGGAAATCTTCTGTGGTACCTGTGGATGGCCTAGACAGTGGGACCTTTATTTGACTGTGTATTGCAATACTTACCCTTCACATTTAGAAGCGAAAGGTTTAGAGTCTTTTTTGAAGATGCAAATAGGAGAAATAAGCATGTACATATGCAAGGCATCTATCTCTTTCTTCAGACTACTTTGGCCATTGTCAGAACGTACATTAGTAATCATTGGACCGACCAGATAGTGGCTGGTTTTACTTTTTCTTCAACAGATTTTTCAGAAGGTTTTGGTTTTGACAGGAGAGTCCCACAGTCGGTCAGTTTTGGTGTCAGTTAGAACTGACAAAGGTTTAGTCCAGTATTCTAAAAAGAAAATTGGGAAAAAATGGGTCAGGCAAATGTCAGGAATCTTGCTGCTGGAAAAGTGAAGTGCATTGTATGCTCTCACACTGGGCTTGCTTATCATAGCAAGTTACTAATTATTAATTGTGCATACCTTCATAAGATTAACTATTGTCTTTTCCTTTAAGCAGTAATCAAATAATGTGGTTGACTTATAAAGTATCATTAGAATGTAGATTTAGCATCCTGTTGTGATTAGTATGGCATTTCACACCTTTCCCATAGCTACTGTCTCAGATTGTCAGTAGATATCATTAAACCTGCTTACAAGTCATACTTGAAAGATTACTTTTGTTGTATTTTGGAAAGGTTGACAACTTTCAAAATTAAACATAAATGAAAATTTAGCATAAATGTACCCCTGCTTCTTGTTGCTCTGAGCTGGCAGGGCCCAGGTTCTCCTGTATTTTACTGGGAAGGGTGCTATGATGTTGGACGATATTTCTTCTTAAGGTTCAGCATAGTACACCTCTGGTAGATGGAACGTGCTTATTGGAAACTTTCCTTCTCCATCTGAATTAAAAGTAATATTTTTAGTAATAATTTCCTCTGATGAAATAAGTGAAAGGGAGCATAATAAGACATACAGGTCTGGCCAAAGACTGGAAAGAAAAGAATTATCTCTTTCTGGCCAAAGAAAGGACCGCAGCTTTTTCTGCTGTAAATAGGGGTGTGAATCAGGGGAATGCTGAGTCAGCTGCAAAAAATTAATCAGACTTTCATCATCTTGGCTCAGGAAAAATGAGGTTGTGCTAAGGGGAGTTGTGAGGGAATTCGGTAACAAAGAATTATTCTAGAAAATTAGTAACATTGAAGGTGGAGAGGAATTTATTCCTGTTTCTCTCCAGATGTAGGCTAGAGAGAACTTTCCTAATTTCTCTGACTTCAGATTTGATTGAAACAAGTCATGCATTTTAAGAGTGTTTCCCTCCCTCTGGCTCCTCCAGGCATTTGAAAATCTGGCCACTTTATGTGGATGTTTGAATAGGTTCCAACCTCATTCAAACACCCAGCCCTGTACTTCTCTACTTTTATCCTATATGTTTAGTTTGACATTTAAGATTCTTTGCCTTCAATTCTCTGTGCTTCAGAAAACAGCTAAAAATCTCTGACAAACACACAACACGCAAAATTCTTTCCCGGTCTAGACTCCTTTAATGAGAAGAACTAACAAAAAAATTAAAGTATTCAGAACCTCAAAAGTAAGTTGTTGATAAACACCTCCAAGCTAAAGGAGAAAGAGTTTAAAATAGAGGTACCTTAATTGACTCCAGTGGACCTAGGCTAATTTACATCATCAGAGGATCTGACTTGAAAAGATTACATGTCTTATCTGAAATTTTTCAGCACTGGAAACACTGAAGCAGGAGTTGGACAAGCAGCAGCATCATTATGAGATTTCCAGCACCTCTCTCGTCAAGCTGTGCTATTTTAAAGGAAAATATATGTGATAGGACTGGGTAATGCCTCTGACAGATTCCCCCATTCATAGTACCAAGAGCTGCAGCAGGGCTGAGTACAAGAAGAATCCTTGTGATCTCCTGCCCCAGTGAATTCCCCGCTGCATGTAGCCAAAAGTCAGCCTCTCCCAGAATATTAAATCCACTGAAGCAGAACCTTGCAACAATTTATGGCAGGTTTCTAGGTGCTTAGTAGCCATAGTGCTTTTCTTGTTTATGGCCCATAGTTTCCTCAGCCATACTCTGTAATTTCCTTGCTGAGGTCTTACTCTCAGGTCTGCATATATTTACATGTTTTACTCCGTAAGCTTTTAAGCATCAAATTATACAAAATAGAGGTGAGACCTCTGCTAGTTGAGTCTTTCTTTTATTGTTTCCATTGTAGTTGTGTCTGGAAAATAAATAAGTTAAGAACTTGAACTGACATAAAATAAATGACAGTTCAGGTTCTATAGGTTCATGTTTATGACATGATTGGCCCACAGCCACTGCAGCTATTTTGTAGTCTACAAGATGTCCTTGATTTGCTCTTCCACTAGTATGATAACAAGCACATATAATCTTTGCATACACTCTGAATAGGCTTCTAGACTCTGCTTGATTTTGTACATTCAGCGTTTACATTGTTCTTCACAGAACATTCTTACATTGTTCTTCTCTCAGGTCCCTTAAATAATCCTTATGTTTTCATCTATATTGTTTTCATCTTTCAAATTAGGCTAGATGAATATAAAGAGAAAAGGAAGAAAATATGATAAATCAAGACACTTGTGAAATCACAGAATTAAGAAAGCCTTCCTTCATAAAAAGGATGCAATTTTTCTTTCAACAATATACAAATTATGATAATCCAAACAGAGCTACCCTACATATTTTCCAATTTGTAAAAACACCTTCTTCTTCTTCCTTTTGAGAGTAACTATGCCAAAAAGCTATATAATGATGGTAGCAATAGTGGGACTTTGGGCGCATCCATGCAGATCTGTTGGATCTCTCATCTGCTTTTGACACATTGGTCATGAGATTTTTTTATCTCTTTTTTAGAGATCTCACAGAAATAATATCTGTGACATGACTTCATTTCTTTCTCACTGAGCATATGCTGGAACATGTATTGGAGCCTGATGAAGAAATTTAATTTTTCCCCCCCCTCAAGTCTCATCATATAGACTTTCAAGGACTCTCATTTTGTTTACCCTCTTGCTAGGAAGCACAAAAGCTGAAATTTCAGCCTGGTGATGACCCCATATTTACAAGCCCTTGACTTTGCTAGGGCTACTGAAAGAGCAAGCAGCTTTTGTAAAGGGTTAAGGCATGAATAAGAGCTGGTTGGAGTTCAGTAGAAAGAGATTGAGATGAGATCAACCAAATGAGAAAGTAATAGCAATTTTATAATCATAATAATAATTTGTTTGTCAGTTCACATGATTGTTGGATTCTTGGTAGCTGATCCATAGTCAAATATCCTTGTCCAGGTATTCTTTATTTCTTTCCGTTTACCTTATCTGAGCAATGACATCCATTTCTTCCTGATATGGTATATGGTTAATCACTCCATGTTTTTGCTGGTTTCTCTAATGTGCATCAGGCTGGTCTTTATCTTAATTTAAAATAACATCCTGCAAAAGATCGTAGCTTCCACTTGGAATACCTCTGAGAGCAACCCTTTGCCTAATTTTCTCTGAGCTACAGTGGCTTCCTGGGTTCTAGCTAGACCTTCAACATTGGTTTTGATCTATGGGATGATACTGTCAGAGATTGAATGAAGTATCAAAATCCCACTGAAATTCAGTATGCTTTAACTTTTTTTGCTAAACACCTTTCAATTCTAACAAATCTCAACCAGAAGAACTTAAACAGGGATCAGGTTATATGGTTTAATATTCAGGATAGATACTATTTCTTTCTTACAGCAATTTTGGCAAACTGAGAATGAGGCTTGTAGCATTATCATCAGTTACTGACAACCTACTTTAATTTTCTGAAAATTCCCAAGTACTTAAAATTTTATCTCTGTGTAGTAATTAAGAAGGGTAAAGGTTATTTTGCTCTTTTGATTAAAAATTGCATTTACTTTATGTTGATGTAAAAGCAGGAAAAGTAATAGCAAATTAGTATTTTTTCTTTCCATCTGCATTCAAAATTAATATTTAGTTAAGTTCTTTTACTTCATTTTCAGATAATCAGAATACACAAAGGTGGTAAGATTGTATCACCACTTCTTGCCTCAAAGAAATTTTTGCAATTATATGAGAAATGAATCCATATTAACCTTCAAAATCTACCATTCTTAGGTGAATGGCATCAGAAACTTGACCATTCACATTTTGATTGGCCTGAAAGCACATATCCAGAATATGCTGAGCTTTTGAGGCAGTTCAGGTAGTGGATCACTTTAAGCATTCATAGTGCATGGAAGCCACTGAAGCAGGTATTATGGAATCATATTAAGATACTTATGGAATCATATCAACAACCATAATGGGCATTGACAACTTGCAAGCATGTTGCCTTTGAGATGTCATCCAGAGAACAAGAAGTGGGATTGCTCCTTGGTGTCCAAGTGATAACTGAATGGGGATGAAGAGGTGTCTGGATGAGACACATCCAACTATAAGACTTGAGCATAAGACTTATGATCTATAAGACTTGAGCATTACAGATGAGAGACAGACAGACAGACAGATAGACACACAGATGGATAGATCAAAGGGTAATGAAGAAGAGCAGACTCTAGAACTCTAGAACAGACTCTGGAAATACTATATTAATCTTCATGGTTAAACTTTATTTTCCTGAAGTTCAATAGACTTTTTAGAGGGAGCTATAGCTTTACTCAGCATTAAAAGGTTTTGATTTTAGCTCTACAAAAATCAGGAAAATTTTGACTTTGAAGCAAAGGTAGTTAGGAAATTCAGAGTCAAGTAATGATTTCACCTTTCAAAATGATGGTAGTGAAAGGAGAGAAAAAAGCTGCTGGAAATTTTTATAATTGCTGCAAAAGAAAGTGAGATGTTTAAATTATCATGAAAAAAAGCAAATTCCTTCCACACAAGACAAGGAAGCTGTTTCTATACTGACTCCTACAAGGTCAAAATTTAGCCCTTTGCTTGGAAATGACTGTCTCTAAAGCCTTGCATCATGGGTTCCCACTCAAAGAGATGAACTCTCAAGGATACTTTTTATTTCGCTAAAAGTGGCTTAGTCTATCACTTAAAAGTGGATCACTCAATTTCTTTCAACAATATACTTCTGTATTGTTTTAGTGAGTAGTTTTAGTACTTACAATACATAGATATCTGAACTATTTAAGTTATGACAGGTGTGGATAAAATTTTTCAGTATTTTCTGACTCTTATATAAGTATGTCAATAAAATTTGTATTTGAACAAGGGTCCTCTATTCCTTCCCCTTAGAGTAAATTTAAAAGATCATAATGACACAAAATATCAATATGTTCTGGGGGAAGTGCAAAATTAACAAGTCAGCTCGCAACACGGATTCACCAGCATTGATGAAGGCTGTGAGATCAGCTTTATAAAACGCAGTCCCTCAATGACAGACTCCAGTGAAGATTTTGGTTTCAGCTTGTTAGATAGGGATACTCAACAAGGATTCCCTTGTTGTTTCCCTTCAGAAGACAGACAACA